>NC_084604.1:37810809-38110809 GCF_033807715.1 Cololabis saira | reverse complement strand
CTGACTCCAGGGAGGGGCCCCGGTGACGCCGATCCGGGCGACCTAACGGTCCTTGGTTTTCTTTTGTCCATGTTTGGCTTGTGAACCGGTTTTAGTCACCGAGGACTTGCTTGCCATGGGAGACCCCAATTCCTCTTGTAACATTTGTAATCTGATCTCCTTCTCGTCTCTTGTTGCTAATAACAATTAACTTTCATCGTGACAGCAAAATCAAACTTGTAGTTTCAAACAGCAACACAGATCTTGACACCATTTTCTGAGTATTTCCTGTTTTCCTCCAGGATGAGTCAGAGAACAACATGACCTACGCCACTGTCGATCACTCTGGGAAGACTCCTGCTAAGATAAATGTAAGTAAATAAAGAACAGGTGATTACAGGCTTCTCTTTCAGGGGTTATTGAAGTGTATTCTGGGGGCGGAGCTAGTTTCAGAGGTTCCTGTATTTTGGGGCAGAGCCAGGACTTACTGGACAGATTGTATTTCTCTGCCAGCTTCAGATTGTCTCGGTGTCTCTGGAAGAAATTCAGGAGGACACTGCTGAGAAGAAGACTGGGGATGCATCATTGAAACGTTGCTTCCACAACCAGCGTCCTCATAAATGATCAATGACTGAGGGCTCGGCCAGACGTTCCCAAGAGACCCTCACAATATGTTGGGGTCTGCCCGGTCTGTCCAACCTCCTCCTCCGCCAGCGCATCCAACTCACCACCAGGTGGTGATCAGTTGACAGCTCAGCCCCTCTCTTCACCCGAGTGTCCAAAGCCACTTTTGCACTAGTATCGGCTCAGCCCGGCTCGGCTCGGCGCGGCACGGCACGGTTCCACACGTGTGTTTTCGCACTGCCAGGGGAGAAGTGGGGGGGTTGGGGTGAAGCTGCTGTGATGCACTCGATTGCGCAACCGCTTTGTTCATGTCGGCGCAGATGAGAAATCAGCTGTAGCCGCGAGCGGCTGAGAGTAAAACAGCCCGTCTACATTGCTTTTTAAATTTTTTCTTGACAGCCACCAGGTTTATGAACATCTGCACCTCAGAGTTGGATCACCAAACAGACGTTTTGCGCTTTATAATAAAATCGCTGCGAGCCGCGAGTCGCTCTCGCGCTGACTCCCGCTTCCTGATTCAAACGTCTGCCGGCCCTGCCCCCCGACCAATCAGAGGCGCGGAGGGTGGTGACGGCCCCGCCCCCCCGACCAATCGGTGGCGAGGAGGGTGGTGACCTCAGAAATAGTCCCTGCTCAGCCCGCAATAGAACCTCACTGAAATGGTTACAGAAAAAAGTATCGACTTGGAGCGGCTTTACCCGTCTCAGCCCTAGTGCGAAAGCGCAAAATGGGTCCGTAGCGGGTAGAACCGAGGAGAAGTGAGACTAGTGCAAAAGCGCCACAAGACATGCGGCCGAAGGTCCGATGAAACAACAACAAAGTCGATCATTGACCTCCGGCCTAGGGTGTCCTGGTGCCACGTGCACTGATGGACACCCTTATGCCTGAACATGGTGTTCGTGATGGACAAGCTGCGACTAGCACAGAAGTCCAACAACAAAACACCGCTCGGGTTCAGATCGGGGAGGCCGTTCCTCCCAATCACGCCTCTCCAGGTATCACTGTCATTGCCCACGTGAGCGTTGAAGTCCCCCAGTAGAACAATGGAATCCCCTACTTCAACAACAAAATCGATCATTGACCTCTGGCTCAGGGTGTCCTGGTGCCATGTGCACCGATGGACACCTTTACGCTTGAACATACGGTTCGTTATGGACAAACCATATAGTCCAATAACAGAGCCCCGCTCGGGTTCAGATCGGGGAGGCCGTTCCTCCCAATCACGCCTCTCCAGGTATAACTGTCACCCCCGGCAACTCCAGAGTAGTGGAGAGTCCAGCCCCTTTCAAGGAGCTGGTTCCAGAGCCCAAGCTATGTGTGGAGGTGAGCCCAACTATCTCTAGCTGGTATCTCTCAACCTCACGTACAAGCTCCGGCTCCTTCCCCCCCAGTGAGGTGACATTCCATGTCCCTTCTTCAAGGGTTTTGGTCCAGGGATTGGGTCATTGACCAGGCCTGGCTCCAGGGAGGGGCCCCGGTGACGCCAATCCGGGCGACGTAACGGCCCTTGGTTTTTTTGTCCATTTTTGGCTTGTGAACCGCTCTTAGTCCGGGCCCGTCACCGAGTACCTGCTTGCCATGGGAGCTTGCCCTCAGACAACATAGCTCCTAGGATCATTCGGGCAACACAAACCCCTCCACCACAGTAAGGTGGCGGTTCAAGCAGGGGTGATCAGAATGACCATAAAATAATATCAATTAGCCTCATAGGTCATTATAAGATCAGCTAACCAAGCTAGAAGAACTACCTGTAACTAACTGCAGGCTTCTCAGGTGGGTTTGTTCCTTTCATTTGCAACGTGTCACTGCACAGTACAAAGAATCAGACTCTTCAGAAACATGTGGCTGATATCACCGAGAACTTGTCCAATTCCTCTTGTAACGTTTATAATCTGATCTCCCTCTTGTTTCTTGTTGCTAAAAACAACTTACTTTCATCGTGACTGGAAAATCAAACTTGTAGTTTCAAACAGCAACACAGATCTTGAGACCACTTTCTGAGTATTTCTTGTTTTCCTCCAGGATGAGTCGGAGAACAACATGACCTGCGCCTCTGTCCATCACTCTGGGAAGACTTCTGCTAAGATAAACGTAAGTAAATATAGAAGAACAGGTGATTACAGACTTCTATTTCAGGGGTTATCGAAGTGTATTTTGGGGGCGGAGTTAGTTTCAGTGGTTCCTGTATTTTGGGGGCGGAGCCAGGACTTACTGGACAGATTGTATTTCTCTGCCTCTGATTGTCTCGGTGTCTCTGGAAGAAATTCAGGAGGAGACTGCCGAGAAGAAGTCTGTGGATGCATCGTTGAAACGTTGCTTCCACAACCAGCGTCCTCATAAACGATCAATGAAGTTAAACATTACAAACTTATACTTCAGACAGTAAAAGTGACTTCCAGCTGCAGACGTGTTGCAGAAAAAACTAAAAAGTGGTGATGTCATCGCAACTGAATAAAAAGGGGCAGATTAAATAAGATTCTTCTTCTTTCTGCTCACTTTCATTCCGAATTTAGGAACGTTTGTGTTTATATTAAATTGTTTGTTGTTTTATTTTATCAATGAATGAAATAAAGAATAAATAAAATAAAAATAAAACCTGATTGTGAAGTCCCAGTTCTTTATGATGAACTAAACATCATATTAGCACAAATGGTTTCAAACTGAAATGTCCAACCAGCACATGTGGGTGTAAATGTGGCTGATGAGCAGGATTTCTGAGCAATCATGTGACGTTTCTGGTTTGTTCACTTCAGGTCAAGGAGGAAGAAGATGTGGTGATTTATTCTGCTGTGAGGATCAAAACTAACCAACAGTGATCCCAGCAGTTTCTGCAGCCGTGTCTCCAAACCAAAATAGAGGATAAAAGACCTGGAGGACGTCCAGTTGTCCATCTGCTGACAGGAAGTGGACGGTTGGACTCATGTTCAGTCGTATTAGATGTAGTTGTTCAGCAGGATCACTTGCCTTCTTCTTTCTCTGCTCTACCCTTCATTTGTACTCTGATGGTAATATTTGGTGTTTTATATCTGGGGCTGTTGATTGCATCTCAAGTTGATTCAAGTCTTAAATTTGTCTCACTGTCTCATCAACAGTTGTGTCTGGTTTTCAAGCTTACTTTATTCAGTATCAATAAACTGGACTAAACAAGTGTCTCACTCTAATATTTAATTGGAGCTCCTTTAGATGTCATGTGACCATGTCCTTGTTTCAGTCAGATCATCATGTATCTAAACTCAGGTCAGCATGCAACTCCTGAAGCTCTGGCCTGCAGACATGCACAGAAGAGAAAAGAAGGGGGGGGGGGGGGCAGACCAGCACAACACACTACAAGAACAATGGAGAACAATGATGGTTATGAGATACTTATAATTAATAATTGAGAAAGGAAAGAGAAGGAGGGGTGATGGGCACCGCTCAGTGGATCATGTTGGTGTGTCCCCCTGCAGCGTAGCTCTATAGCAGCGTAGCTCTATAGCAGCCTAGCGCTATAGCAGCATAGCTCTATAACAGCGTAGCTCTATAGCAGCGTAGCTCTATAGCAGCATAGCTCTATAACAGCGTAGCTCTATAGCAGCGTAGCTCTATAGCAGCATAGCTCTATAACAGCGTAGCTCTATAGCAGGGTAGATCTATAGCAGCGTAGCTCTATAGCAGCGTAGCTCTATAGCAGCGTAGCTCTATAGCAGGGTAGATCTATAACAGCGTAGCTCTATAGCAGCATATCTAAGATGAAGCTCTGTTTCAGACCAGCTGCTCTGGTCTGGTCCTGCAGCTATGACTACTAACACACTAGTTGCACTAACTAGAGGTTTACTAAACACTTATTGACACAGGAAGTGAAGAAGCGGGGAGACTATTTAGCTAATCAGAATGCAGAACACAATGCACAATGCAAATCCGTGAAGCAGCGAGACGTGAAAAGTAAACTGCGTTATGGCGAGAGATTACTTATAACACTTGCCTTCATAAGGATAAAGTTGTTTAAAAAATTAAAAAATAAAAGAATTAGTCCCTTCTCCCCTTGTGCGTCTGCCTGTCATGCACAGGTACGCGCGCGCGCATACTGTTTGTTTACTTTTAGCCAGTTGTTGCAGCAGAAGTGTCACCTTAAATAAAGTTTTTGCATTTTGGATCGTTCAATGTGTACGCTCCGCTACCTGGACCCCGCACTTCGTCTTGTTTGTCGTCGTCTTGAACGATACTCCGCAACCTTCTTGGTTCTCGGGGGCCGTTGACTTTGCCCTGTTGCCCTGTTGCCCTTAAGCCCATCTTCTTCCCTTGAGCAAATATTTCCCTTTTACATGTTTCCTCCTGTCTTCAACACCTTTCTTCTCCCATCATCTCAAGAATGTTTGGGCTACGTTTGACCATTTTCTTCAGATTTCCACCTGACTTTAGCAATTTCTTTGATTTTCAACACACAGAAGTTTTTTAAGCAAGGTTCAGCTAATCAGCGTTCAACCCTGCACTTCTACTGACGTCTTTACTCTGATGTTCTCATCACTCTGGAACAGAGTCAGTCTGAATCAGAATCAGAAAAAGCTTTATTGCCAAGTCAGACATAATCAGACGAGAGAAACTTGACTCCGGTTCACACCGCTGGCACCATTTGCACCATTTGTACGCCATTTCTTGGAGGAAGGATGACATTGGGATGGAGGAGGAAAAAAAAAGGCATCTTCACACTGTGTATTAAATACCCTGTGTCAAGGTGCAAAAAAAACCCTTAGCACAGAAAAGCAACATACACACAGCAAAACAACATCATAACTTGCATGGGTATGGGGGGTGGGCAAGCCGGGCGGGGGTGGGGGCTGGATCCCAACACAGTTCATCCAAGTGAGGGCCGCGGCTTTGTGGCACTCGAAACCGGAGACCGTGTCAGGGGGGCTGATAAGAGGGGAGCCGGGGAAGGCGGTGAACATGAGGGAGGTGTGTTATCAGTAAGTGTGTGTGTGTGAGCGGTAAGTCTGTGAACTTTGCCCCAGAGCTGCTCCTCAGCCATTGTCCTTCATGTTATCAGACGGCTCGGTACAGTTCTGATACTAGTCCACAGATGTCCTGGAAGGGGAGGGCTAGTGGGGGGGAGAGTGTCTTGTTTTCATTCCTCCAGGGAGATTGTGACTGGAGCAGCCTGCCAAGCTGCCCTGTCTAGGTCAGATTATAGAATCAACAATGTATTGAAAAAAAGGCAGATTACCAGTAATTTTCCGTCTGCCTTAAGTCTCTGGTTCATCAATGGCGACTCCAATCAAACAAATTTGTGGTTGTAGCACGGCAAGTGCCACGGGCCCTGACCGACAGGATGGAGAGGACACGGAGTTAGTGCAGAACACCAGAAACCCTCACACGTGCCCAAGCACCTTCACACAGCTTCAGCTTCATCATTCCCCTTGCTGCTGTCCAGCTCTGCCTTTTAAGGCAGGCAGGGTGGAGAGCGGCCGCCACTCAGACGGATGGGACACAGGTGCGTGTGTCCCATCAACCTCTCCACCCTGCCACAGTGGTCAATTCCCAAGACGAGCTTCCAACTTCTCCAAGGTCTTTTCCATCTTGCCAATTAGATCAAAAACTGCCGCCAGCCTGCGCTTCTGCTCAAGATCCGCATCCAGCTTGCGATTTAGCTCTCCCAGCGTTAGAGTCTGAGTGGTGGTCGCAGAGCTTATCCCGTCAGCCACGTCGGGCAGATCTGAGAGGGCCAGAACAGCTGTCAACGACTTACGCATTTGTCGATATGCCAGGAATCCGCCAGCTCCAAAAAGCAGAAATCCTGCTATCATGAATTCAATTATGAAGGCATCTTCAACGTCCTCGACCGACAGAATCGACAGACACACAATCCTCCAATGTTTCCAGGAGTCCATCACGTATAAAAAAAAAATGTCCCATCGGGGCAGGAGGGCTCCCTTGTCCCCTGACTTCTCGTCGCAAAAATTTGGTCAATTGTGCTGAGAGACCAGTTAACCAATTCCATGATTGTAGAGTTTCGGAGGATGTGAAAAAGAGAGGCTCTAAGACCAGAAAAAAAGCAGGCAAAAAGCAGCAGCAGGGCAGATAAGGAGGGAGAGGGAGCAGAAAAGCGTCCGCCTTCACCGAGAGCCGGAAGAAGACTGGACTCATGAGATCACGTGACCTCATGAGATCACATGACCTTCCTCCATTTCTGCAGAGTCCAATGTTCAGGTGTGCTTTTATTTATTTTCTCTTTACAGATCATCGTCATCAATGACTTCCTCAAAGATCATGGTTGATCAAAATCCTTTCACGATTTGAAAATGTGTTTTGGGAAAATTTTTACTTATTTCTCAACGAGAATCTAGTTTTCGAGGATGTTGGAAAACTATGAAGTTGTGTGTTTATCCAATTCAACCATTTGTCAAAAGAAGTTGTGTATTTGTGTTTGAAGCCATCTTATGACAAAAACTCATACAATTATACAAGATTACGAGGAGTATCTGACACCTCCAAGCGTTTGTGAGACTGCCCCCAAGTGGCAGCGGCAGGATATAACATGTTTTCTACAATTTCCAACTCAGAGCTGCTACACGACCATCTTCAAACCCTTAGTGGACCACAAACATCACGAAATACACACAAGTTCATCTTTTAATAAACCTCTAACAGGACAAACATGAAAAAGAAGTTCATGTTTTGTTTCCCAGGTCAACAATGACCTCTCAGAAACGACAAGAACGTCTTTTAAGTTGAGGTACAACAAAAAGACAAAAACTGAATGTTCAGTCGAATACAATTAAACCTAAAAACAAGGAACTTTTTAAATGCTGCTTTTGCAGACATTTCATTTGTGTCGGTTATTTTCCAAAGACAGTTTTAGCCTTTTGTGGCCCACAAAGAGGAAATAACACCATCACACACCTGCAGCAGAGAAAACCACCAGAACATGTGGTTATTTTTAAAAGATGGTCTGATGTTGTAACTTTATTGCCATATTAGTCCAGAATGCCCCTCCTTGAACCGTCACCTTACAAGACCTCTGAACTCATGACGTCATCTCTGTGCGCGCACTCTGTCCTCCGTTCAGTGAGCTCTTCAGCCGTATACTCTGGCTCAAAACGGTAAGGACGTCCATCATATTCAAAGTCGTCGTCCACAACCTCAGAATTTGACAAATATTCAGACATGTTTCAAATAACTAACAGTAAACTAACAGTAGAACTCCAGCTGTACACGGAGCTGTGTCTGGGATGCGCGCACAGAGATGACGTCATGAGTTCAGAGGTCTTGTTTACAAACTGATTTATTTGTTACACACACAGCCCCGGATGTAGACAACAGGTCCTGGAAGCAGATCTAGTGATTCATAAAAGAAATGAACGAGTTTCGCGGCAATCATGTGTTATTTAGACGCTGCATCGGCTGTGTCCCGCTGTGCCCCATGCGCTACCATTATATGGAGAAGCGGCTCGCACAAAACTCTTAATATCTTCCGAAGGACTCCAAATGACACCAAACTTGCCTGGGTGAGTATACGACCGTAAAAATTGCCAGAAATAAGGTCCAGGTTGTAAAAAACCGAACTTTCCCTTTAAAGGTTCTAGTTCTATCCAAGGATGTTAAAGGTTCTAGCTCTATCCAAGGATGTTAAAGGTTCTAGCTCTATCCAAGGATGTTAAAGGTTCTAGCTCTATCCAAGGATGTCGCCTCCGGAGTTCGGACAGGGAGATGGCGGCGTGTTAGGAAGTCGGAAAACCAAGATTCTAGATTCTACAATGGTTATAACATAAAAAATAAAACAAATGCAATGTAATATTACTTTAAAATACCTTTCAGACTGAACTGAACTTCTTAACTTCATGATGCGGTAAGTGACACATGTCTCACTTTACCTCAAACCATTTGTCTCATTTTACTCCACAGCCACCTTTTTAGAAAAAACACCCTCTCTAGCATTTCAGGCTAATCTTCAACGAGCATCAATCACACAGTGTTATATAATGGTAGTTCATGAACATGGATGATATAAGTTTTTTTACCTGAATCAATTTGTTTTGACACAATCGTTGATTAAGTTGATAGGAAGAAATGTTACTTTTTCATGCAAAAAAGATATTTTTATCAAAAAAGCATGCTTACCAAATCACCATGAGGTCCTTTTCTTCATAGCCATTGGGAAATGGGAGGAGCTTGAAAACATGATGGTCACTTGACCACAAATGTGTACCATTACTTAGATACAGGGGGTTGTCATTACCCGACGTGAGTCGCTGCCCGATTTGAGTCACACATGCGCAGTCGCTTGGACAAACTACAGTTACGTCACCAGACTTGATAGACAAGATCTAAACACACACTTGTTTTGATATACACTACTCACAATAAGTTAGGGATATTATTATTTACATGATTGCTTTTCCTATTTGGTCTGAATTTTAATGAAATAAGTAAAAGTTCCCTTTGATATCACTAATGATGAATGAGGAAGAAACACCATTTTCATTAGTTTAATATTACCCCCAAAATTTAGACAATAAAAATAGTCTCTCACAATATACCTAACTTATATATAAAGTGTGTGTGTTTAGATTAGGGCTGTGCGATTAATCGATTTTAAATCTAAATCGGATTTATTAATCACAATCGATGTTAAAAAAAGGAAAATCGGAAAATCGATTTTCCTTTTTTGCAGCTGGCTGCATTACAGACATTACATGACGTTTAGTCATCTTTATTTGGTCAAGAAAATTATAAATGTCACTTTACTAAACTCAAGGAGGATTTACAGGATCTTTCAACTGCACTTCATTCCCAATAGGGACATTTGTTTGCTATTTTTCTTTAAAAATAAAGATAAAATAAAAATAAGATGAGATAAGATAAAAATTTGAAACAATTTATTCCATTGTCTTTTGTAGTTTTACCAAAAAAATCGAAATCGAAAATTGGGTTTTCAGAGAAAAAAAATTGGGATTTTATTTTTGTCCAAAATCGCCCAGCCCTAGTTTAGATATGATCATATATAGAGAATGATGCATTGATATGTTCATATTTTTTCAGTTGGGAATGGTATAAACTAACACATTTTTAACATTACATTACAATCATTTTACATTCATAATGCAACTGCGCATGTGTGACTCTAATCGGGGAGCGACTCACATCGGGTAATGACAGGGGTGTCTCACATTACCCAACGTCTCACATTACCTCACCTTCCTGTGGAATGAGTGATGGTGTGGTGTGCTGGTGTAGTGTTTTACCAGTGGCAGGAAAAACGGACACATATTGTTTCATAGTGTATTATTATCAGGGGTGCAGATCCGATGTCAGGATTGGGGGGGACACCAATGTGATTTTAATTTTTAATTTTTTGCCAATATGCAACTCATACCAGGCCATAAATTGGTAAAGGCTTGCCAAAGAATACTGCACAGGGAATCCTTTATTGTGCTTACCTTTATTGTTTATTTGTCCTAAACAGCCAACAGTGTGTGTCACTGCTTACTTAACTGTTATATTCGTAAATCATAATTTTAGGGGTTTTGGGCATGTAGTGTCTACTCATCTCAAATTCTTCTCACCATCTTCCTTTTATCCTATGGGACTACTTTATGCACGATCAATTGATATATGGATGAAATATGGAGCCCTAAACAAGTTGTTTAAACTAACTGATCATGTTTTAACACAGTTATGGTGGTAAAAATTTAAAAAATATTAATTCAGACTAAAAAAAAAAATGTATGGAGTAGCAATACTTTCATTCTGTACAGTTCAAAACGCACTGTGGATGTATTTTTTTAGAAATATATTTTTAATAAATATTGTACATATTCAACATTTAAGTCTGAAAATACATTTGTTCAATTTTGAATAATTTAGGGTATTTTTATTGGGGGGGACAATTCATGTTTTTCAGAAATTGGGGGGGACATGTCCCCCCCGTCCCCCCTGGGATCTGCACCCATGATTATTATATTAAGTTACGAAATCTCATGGGATGTTAAACTATAGTATTATTATATTGTTATATATTATAGTATGGTGATATAATTTGGTTATATGTTATAATATTTTATAAAAATTATGTTATATTAAGATATTACTATATTATTATGGTATATTTATATTATATCGTGCTACACCACTCTATATGTTAATTATTTATTTATTCTCGAATTAATATTCTCAATTTATGTATTTACTTTCACCATCTTATTTACACACACAAACACACACATAAACTGATGTCGTCTTTTGTCGTTGTTTGCACTGTATGTTAATAAATAAAATAAAAAAATAAAAAACTCGCCCTGAAACAGGAAGTTACATCATCACACACAGACCTGCAGCCATGCCTGCAGCAGAGAAAGTAATTAGATTACTGACGGAGACAGAATGACAGCACAACTGCAGCTCTTCATCACCCTACTGCTTCACTTTGGAGGTAAAGATCAACTGTTTCGCCTGTTTCGGAGCTTTATGTGATTTAAACCAGGGTAGGGTCGCCACCTTTCGGGAATAGAAATACGGGACGTCCCGATTTCAGCGATTTTCCGAGCGCTAAAAAAAAGGGACATTCCCAAAACGTCTAAAATGCATAGAAATGTATATATTTTATATGGAAAAAATGGAAAATGGAAAAAAATGCTTTAATAGCATTGAACTTTCATGAGTGTACAGACAGCCTGAACCTGAGCATGGTCATCGTAAATGAAACAAAGTCTGCCTGCATTGGGCCGTTAAACAGAACCGCACCTTAATTAAATGACAGAACGACAAAAGCCAAGCAGCTCCTTGTCTTTCAGAACTGTCTGCTCAGAGTTCAGTGATGAGGAGCTCTCTTCATCAGCTACACTCAACTATTTGTTATCATTTTGATTATTTAATTCTTTATCAATTTCATAACATATTCAAATTTTTTTTGGGGGATTTTCATGAGCTGTGGGCCATAATCATCAAAATTATAACAAATAAAGGCTTGAAATATGTCACTTTGCATTAGTGATGCACCGAAATGAAAATTTGTGGCCGAAACCGAAACCGAAAAATAATAATAAACACTTGGCCGAATACCGAACAATACCGAACATGGTTCTTCGCAGTTTTTCATTTATTTTGCCAATTTTTTCACCATTGCATAAATCAAATAAATGTGATTTAGGCATGCTTTTAAAAGAAAAAAATCTTTTACAAAATTACAAGGTAGAAAACATTTGTTGAACATAAAAAACTGAACATTTTTTAATTTCCCAGCATTTCTTAAAGCAAAGAACAATAACTTAAAATAAATAAATTAGCATAATACATTTTGTGGCCATCTTTGAGCTTACGTTAGGCTTAACTGACTGAACATTGTAACATAGGCCTTAAAACAATAAAAATGCATTAAAGCGCTCAGGGTTTTTATCATTTCAAATGATAAATCAAACTTGTAGTGCTGAAAGACTTTGCAGATGTTTCCCCTCTAGATATTTGAGCAGAACATTCATGTCAAACAGCCATTCTTGTATTATTCTCTGCCACTCTAAAATACTTCCACACTGCTGACATGTTTGCACCACTTCACTCCACGCTCTTCCACGTTTGATTTCCTCATCTAAACGCACCTGTAATAGATTGATTTATGTTGTTTTGGTTCCACCTGCTGGTGAATGTTAGGTCAAATTCTTATGTGGTTAGTTTTTGGTTGGCCAACGATTTATGTTTGTGGTGCGCAACAGTTACGGAGCGGCCAGTCTATTCCTTATATTACAACGCCTTTATTAATTGTTCAGTTTTTTTCCCACTTATTCCACCGAATACCGAAAGTGTTTTTTTGCCATTTTCGGCCGAACAATTTCGGTTACCGAACAATCGGTGCATCACTACTTTGCATGTAGTGGGAAATAATATATTTGTTTCACCTTAAGTTGAATTTACTGAAACAAATTAAGTTTAGCAATATATTCAAATTTTCCCACCTTCACCTGTATATTAGTTAGTTTTAGTTAGTTTTATTTGGTCCATTAGTAAATCAAAACATGCACCACAGTAAAGCTGGATATATAAATAAATGAACCAGAAAAGGTGTAGACTGAAGCCGTAGCTTATATGATGCCTACCCTTTTTTACAATACATCACATCACATCACATCAAATCAAAATAAAAAGTATTACAGAGATCAATTACAACAAAAGCATGTGATATAGAGGATTTACAGGAGAAGCTGCTCTTGGTCATAGTTTATATTTATCAATTGCCCTAAGTTTAAACATTTTTTTTTGAATTTGCAGATAGAACTACACATTTTTAGCTCATCACAGAGACTATTTCACAAGTTTACCCCTTTAACAGAAACACATTTACTTCTAAAGTTTGTCCTTACCTTTATTTTTTTAAACATACAAGTTCCCCTGAGTTCATACCGACTTTCTCTGGGTAAAAACATTTCCTGAATGCAGTAAGGAAGTATGTTGTTGTGTGCTTTATACATTATAAGAGAAGTCCTTAGCTCAACTAGATCTACACATTTCAAGGTATTTAGTTTAATGAAGAGTGGGTTCGTTGGGTCGCAGTATTTTGAATTATTTACAATTCTTATGGCTCTCTTTTGTAATTTAATTATTGGATCAATATTTGTTATGTAAGTATTTCCCCATACCTCCACACAGTAAGTCATGTATGGAACATTGAGGGAACAGTACAGTATATAAGTGGATTTCTTATTGAAAAGTTATTTTGTCTTGTATATGATTGCAATGGTTTTGGACAATTTAGATTTAATATTGTTTAGTATGTGTTTTCCAATCAAGTTTATCATCAATTATCACGCCCAATAATTTATTTTCACATACTCGTTCAATTTCGACATCATTCATTTTGAGCTTAACTTTACAATTTACTTTTCGGTTACCAAAGATTATACATTTTGTTTTACTTAAATTCAGTGATAATTTATTGATATCAAACCAACTTTTAAGAACTTGCAACTCTTTTTCCACTGCACTCAAAAGCTGTTCCAAATGTGTACCAGAGCAATATATACTGGTATCGTCGGCAAACAACACAAATTTTAACAGTTTCGACACATTACAAATATCATTAATATACAAAATAAACAGTATGGGACCCAGCACAGATCCTTGTGGAACACCATATGTAACTTTTAATAAATTAGAATTTTCATTGTTCAGATGTACATATTGGAATCTGTCTTCCAGATTATGACCAATAAATGAGAGCATAATAAATGTCCCGTATCATACCATATCAAGCTCGGGGGATGTTTCAGGTATGAAGAACTGTGCAACAGATGTCTGGCTCTTCTGGGATGTTATATTACGTTTGTGGAGGTTCCTGCAGCATGCTGTCTGACACACCTCCGGGAGACCTCTGCTTCCTCTTTTTGTGTTGCCATGAAACCAAATATAACATTGAATTAAAGCTGTAAGCAGTGATGAACGGCCCTCCACCCATGTGCACGTTCAGGCTGCAGTGGAAGCTTGTTTGACTTGCATGTAGATTCTTCAGGCCTGGACTTTTAGCGGATGAAACCACCCACGACTCTCTATATTAAACCATTCAAAAGTTATGGCAGAAAGTAGGAACCTTCAGATATTGACCAATCAGAAGAAGGGGCGGGGCTAATTTGCACCAATTATGTAAGGACTCAAAACCGAGTCAGATGACACCACCCACGACTCTCAATGTCATACCATTCAAAAGTTATGGCAGAAAGTAGGAACTATCAAATATGGACCAATCAGATGAAGGGGGGTGCGCTTTGGCATCTATCGTCGCCACGGTAACGTGTTTGACTGAGAAAAGTAATGCGCATCGTCGCAGGATGGAGACGCACATTTTGATGTATAAAACACACCTGGGTGCACGTTACGGTTCTGGACGTATTAAGAAGAAGAAATGGAATAAATTGCACCAAAATGACACGATTAATTCAAAATGGCCGACTTCCTGTTCGGTTTCGGCCATGGCGCCAAGATACTTTTCTTTAAGTTGCGACATGATACAGGTGTGTACCGATTTTCGTGCATGTACGTCAAACCGTATTGTGGGGCTTGGGGCACAAAGTTTTCTAGAGGGCGCTGTTGAGCCATTAGGCCACGCCCATTAATGCAAACCATTAAATATCACTTGGTGCAAAATTTGGTGACTTTTGGGGCACGTTTAGGGGGGCAAAAAGGCCATCATTTCGTTGGAAGAAGGAGGGAAAAAAAAAAATTCCTACAGATACAATAGGGCGTTCGCCATGTCAGTGCTTGGGCCCTAATTAAAAGAAACCGAGTCATGTTCATTTTTTATGAACTTTAACCACAAAACAAGTTTGTTTTAACGATAAACACTTGCACATATGATGGTGGACTTCGGCCCGGGTCCTGCAAAGCTGCTTCCCTGCAGGTTTCACATGTTTCCCTGATTCAGCAAAACCCTGAGGGCGTCCAAATTGTGCAACAGTCCGGCTTGTGTCACCCCTGATACATGGACATATACTGATGAAAAATGAATTGAAAATTATTCTATCAAGTGGAGGTTATTGAATGTTGCTTTTGTGTTGACAAACCTAAATAGGTTGAATATGTTTTTTGGGTCAGGTTGATGTGTGAAGTGTAAAACTTTTGTGTTTTTCTCTGCAGCAGGAATCAGTGATGGAATCGTTCTCCATCGCAGAGCTGGAGATGACGTCGTCTTACCGCCTGACTTTGATTCACATTACCCATGTTCTGATGTTGACTGGCTTCTTTACAATCCATATATAAATTTCATCGTTAGTAATGGAAGTATTGTGAAGACGTCGCCTGGAGCTGACAAGATCAGTTTGAGCAGTAACTGCTCTCTGATCATCAACAACATCACTGCTGAAAATGCTGGTCTTTACAACTGTAGGGTTAGAAAAACTGTTGGTCCCACATCTATGTTTCTGAATGTTTTAACAGGTGAGTGTTTTGACTTAATAACATCCAGACTGTCAGTTTGAATCCTCCTCATCAACTCTGAGTGAAACGCTGTTAAAAGCTTGTGTGGATTTGTCAGTGACATGAACGTCTGGTGTGTTTGGGATCGTCCTCAACATGATGGATCCTCTCAGAGGAACTGGACCACAAACACCTGACGTTTATTTACACGTTTACTCACTCACTCATCTTCTTCCGCTTATCCGTTCCCGGGTCGCGGGGGCAGCAGCCTCAGCAGGGATGCCCAGATTTCCTTCACCCCGGACATTTCCTCCAGCTCTTCCGGCGGGAGTCCGAGGCGTTCCCAGGCCAGCCGAGAGACAAAGTCTCTCCAGCGTGTCCTGGGTCTTCCCCGGGGTCTCCTCCCGGTGGGACATGCCTGGAACACCACCCTAGGGAGGAGGGACATGCCTGGGACATGCCTGGAACTCCTCCCTAGGGAGGAGGGACATGCCTGGAACACCTCCCTAGGGCGGCGTCCGGGAGGCATCCGGTACAGATGCCCAAGCCACCTCAGCTGACTCCTCTCAATGTGAAGGAGCAGCGGCTCGACTCCGAGCTCCTCCCGGGTGACCGAATCCTCACCCTATCTCTAAGGGAGCGTCCAGCCACCCTGCGGAGGAAACTCATCTCTAAGGGAGGAAACTCATCTCTAAGGGAGCGTCCAGCCACCCTGCGGAGGAAACTCATCTCGGCCGCTTGTATCCGCGATCTCGTCCTTTCGTGACTACCCAAAGTTCATGACCATAGGTGAGGGTAGGCGCGCAGATTGACCGGTAAATCGAGAGCGTCGCCTTTCGACTCAGCTCCTTCTTCACCACGACGGTCCAGTACATCGACCGCATAACTGCGGACGCTGCACCGATCCGTCTGTCAATCTCACGCTCCATCGTTCCCTCACTCGTGAACAAGATCCCGAGATACTTGAACTCCTCCACCTGAGGCAGGACTTCTCCACCCACCCGGAGAAGGCATGCCACCCTTTTCCGATGGAGAACCATGGCCTCGGTTTGGGAGGTGCTGATTCTCATCCCTGCCGCGTCGCACTCGGCCTCAAACCGCCCCATCACATGCTGAAGGTCCCGGTCCGAAGAAGCCAACAGGACAACATCATCCGCAAAAACCAGAGATGAAATCCTGAGGTTCCCAAACCGGATCCCCTCCGGCCCCTGGCTATGCCTAGAAATCCTGTCCATAAAAATTATGAACAGGACCGGTGACAAAGGGCAGCCCTGCCGGAGTCCAACATGCACCGGGAACAAGTCTGACTTACTGCCGGCAATGCGAACCAGACTCCTGCTTCGATCATACAGAGACCGGACAGCCCTTAGTAGAGGGCCCCGGACTCCATATTCACTCAGCACCCCCCACAGAATGACACGAGGGACACGGTCAAATGCCTTCTCCAGATCCACAAAACACATGTAGACTGGTTGGGCAAATTCCCATGAACCCTCGAGCACCCTGCGGAGGGTGTAGAGCTGGTCCAGTGTTCCACGACCGGGACGAAAACCGCATTGTTCCTCCTGAATCCGAGGTTCAACTATCGGCCGTATTCTCCTCTCCAGTACCCTGGCGTAGACTTTCCCCGGGAGGCTGAGAAGTGTGATCCCCCTGTAGTTGGAACACACTCTCCGGTCCCCCTTTTTAAACAGAGGGACCACCACCCCGGTTTGCCACTCCAGCGGTACTGTCCCCTTCCTCCATGCGATGTCGCAGAGGCGTGTCAACCAAGACAGCCCTACGACATCCAGAGACTTGAGGTACTCAGGGCGAATCTCATCCACCCCCGGTGCCACTGAGGAGCTTACGAACTACCTCAGTGATCTCGGCTTGGGTGATGGATGAGCACGTCTCCGAGCCCCAACCCTCTGCTTCCTCAGTGGAAGGCATGTCAGTCGGGTTGAGGAGATCCTCGAAGTATTCCTTCCACCGTCCGACAATGTCCCCAGTCGAGGTCAACAGCTCCCCACCAGCACCATAAATGGTGCCGGCAGAGTACTGCTTCTCCCTTCTGAGGCGCCTAACGGTCCTCCAGAATTTCCTCGAGGCCGACCGAAAGTCTTCCTCCATGGCCTCCCCGAACTCCTCCCAGACCCGAGTTTTTGCCTCCAGGACTGCCCGAGCTGCGGCTCGCTTGGCCTGCCGGTATCCAATCTACTGCGTCAGGAGTCCCACCGGCCAACATAGCCCGGTAGGACTCCTTCTTCAGTCTGACGGCATCCTGTACTTCCGGTGTCCACCACTGTGTTCTAGGATTGCCGCCACGACAGGCACCGGAGACCTTGTGACCACAAGGCAGAGAACATGGTCCACTCTGACTCAATGTCCCCCGCCTCCCCCGGGGTCCGAGAGAAGCTCTCTCGGAGGTGGGAGTTGAAGATGTCCTTGACAGAGGGATCAGCCAGACGTTCCCAACAGACCCTCACAATCCGTTTGGGTCTGCCCGGTCTGTCCAACCTCCTCCTCCGCCAGCGCATCCAACTCACCACCAGGTGGTGATCAGTTGACAGCTCAGCCCCTCTCTTCACCCGAGTGTCCAAGACATGCGGCCGAAGGTCAGATGAAACGACAACAAAGTCGATCATTGACCTCTGGCCTAGGGTGTCCTGGTGCCACGTGCACTGATGGACACCCTTATGCCTGAACATGGTGTTCGTGATGGACAAGCTGTGACTCGCACAGAAGTCCAACAACAAAACACCACTCGGGTTCAGATCGGGGAGGCCGTTCCTCCCAATCACGCTTCTCCATGTATCACTGTCGGAGTACTAGGCCGGGTACTCCGCACTGCTGTTCGGCCCGTAGGCACAAACGACAGTGAGAGACCTTTTCCCGACCCGAAGGCGCAGGGAAACGACCCTCTCGTTCACCGGGGTGAACTCCAACACATGGCGACTGAGCTGGGGGGCTATAACCAAGCCCACACCAGCCCGCCGCCTCTCACCCTGGGCAACTCCAGAGTAGTGGAGGGTCCAGCCCCTTTCAACGAGCTGGGTTCCAGAGCCCAAGCTATGTGTGGAGGTGAGCCCGACTATCTCTAGCCGGTATCTCTCAACCTCACGCACAAGCTCCGGCTCCTTCCCCCCCAGCGAGGTGACATTCCATGTCCCCACTGTGAGGGTTTTGGTCCAGGGATTGGGTTGTCGAGGCACCCCGCCACGACTGCTACCCAGCCCACATTGCACCGGCCTTTCATGGACCTTCCTGCGGGTGGTGGGCCTACGGGAAGGCGGGCCCACGTCGCCGTTTCGGGCTGAGCCCGGCCGGGTCCCACGGGCAAAGACCCGGCCACCAGGCGCTCGCCAATGAGCCCCAACCCCAGGCCTGGCTCCAGGGATGGGCCCCGGTGACGCCGATCCGGGCGACGTAACGGTCCTTTGCTTTTTCTTTACCATGATGAGGTTGTGAACCGCTCTTAGTCTGGCCCGTCACCCAGGACCTGTTTGCCATGGGAGTCCCTACCAGGGGCGAAAGTGCCCCCGACAACATAGCTCCTAGGATCACTCGGGCACACAAACCCCTCCACCACAGTAAGGTGGCGGTTCAAGGTGGCGGTTCAATTTACACGTTTAAATATTTGATTTTTCCATCAGACAATCACTCTAAAAACTGGATCAGTAAAATGAGGAGTTTCTCATATTCAAGTGGCTGAAATAACAGTTATTTGTTTTGTTCCAGTCTCTCCGTATCAACCACATGGGGATCCAGGAAGGGATGAAGATGTGACATTACGCTGTTCTCTGAATAAATACCTTTATGGCTGTGAGAAGAACAGCATCATCTGGCTGGATGAGACAGGAACTGTGCTGGTTGGTGAAGGTGATGGGTTTGTGTCTGGAGGACAGGAGAGCTGTGTTCATTATCTGATTGTGAAATATCAGAAAGGCTCCAAGAGAAGATTCACCTGCCGGGTTGTTGATGGATGGAGAGTGAAGATAGAGTCTGAATACACGCTGGACTTTACAGGTAAGACCCTGAAATCATGAAGATAATAAAAACTGTCTGTCGTCATTCAGACTATACACTTTTAATGAGTGTTAATATTGACTTTCTGACCATTTTGTTGAATCTTTTGGTTCCAGATTCCAGTCCGATCGATACCGTATTGATAATTGAATGGGTGTTTGGGGGGCTGATGGTGGTTCTGGTCATCATCGCTATGTTTCCCATCATTTACAGGATGAAAGTTAAAATGAACAATCCCAATAATCAAACAGGTGTGTCTGTCAGGTTGTTATTTAGTTTCTGAAGTTAGATTGAGTTGAACTCTGAAACAAAATCAACAAACACCGTTTTCTCAAACTGGAATAAAGCAGTTAAAGATGTGATTGTTTGTGAAAATGGCGTGGAGACTGGTGGACAACATCCTCTGGATCTGAGAGTCAGTGAGAGTCTGAGATGTTGGATTTCATCTGCTGGTTTTGAAAGAACTACTGCAGGATAAAATGATCTAAACTAGACTTGAAGAGAAGATGTCATAGCTGCACATGTAGAGAAAAGAGGAAGTAGAAACTATTTCTTCCCTCCAGCATCACTGGAAATGTAACATCAGTGACTTATTAATGAATAAGTTAATCAGAAGTTATATTATTCTTCATAAAAATGACAGAATAAAGATAATAAATGTGTAATATTGTCAACTAACTCTAAGAATTTTACATTCTTTGTTCCAGATGTTCATTTGCCATGCAGCAGTAGTGAGTATCTTCACTAATATTTAATATTTTATATATATCTACCTACAAAATATAAATATGTATGAAATATCCATGTTCATCAAATGTTTCCTGTTTGTTCATTTCCATCCAGATTTCCAGCTGATTATTCTTGATTTTCTTTTAATAAACCTAAATACCATAGTCAATCATTACTGTTGTCTTAGTTGACTAACAAGATGTTAAATAGACATTTATTGCCTCTAACTTCCATAAATGTTATTAATGGATGATTTTCTGGTTTTCATTCAGATATTGATATTAGAAGGGTTTATAATTTTAGATTGTAGCAAGGCTAGTGCTACGGGGGTCGACCAACAGGACAGAGGACACAGGGTTTCGTGCAGGAAACAGGTTTATTTACCCCTCTTTCACCCAGACACACGTGTCAGCAGCTTTCTCCCAGCACCCGTTTTGCTGGTGTGCAGCTGCTCCTTATGAAGGTGGGCAGGGTGGAGAGGCCGATTGGGCACAGGTGTGGGTCGCGCTGTGGGTCCCGCCGTCGCTGGAGCTGCCTAAGAAGCCGTCGCTTGGCGGTCTGCAGCCTCTGCCTCACGGCCTGCGGGCTGCTGCGCCACCAGTGCCTCCAGCGCTGCGATCTGCTGCTCCCACTGGCCCTGCAACAAGGCTGCCAGGTCTGCCAGCACCTGTGCCAGCGCCTCCAGGGTCCGCTCCCCGCATCCCTCCTCCATCCTTTCGGGCCCCACGTTGGGCGCCATTGTAGCAAGGCTAGTGCTACGGGGGTCACCTGACAGGACCGAGGACACAGGGTTTAGTGCAGGAACTCTTTATTCAATCGCACAGCCACACGTGCCCCAGCAGAACCTTCTCCCAGCAGAGCTCTTGCTGGTGTGCAGCTGCTCCTTATGAAGGCAGGCAGGGTGGAGAGGCCAATTGGGCACAGGTGTGCCCAATCGGCTGAGTCGCTGCTCCTCCACCCTGCCACATAGATCAATTTCTCAGGAACCATTAAGAAAGGTCCATTATCATGTAAATATATGTAAATCTCCCTCTTGTGGTGAAAACATGAATTACAATAACATTTTATGTTTCCACAGGTGAACAGGGATGAAGATGATGGTGATGTGGTGAACTATGAAGACGATGAAGCCCTGCCTGCTTCTGTCCGATCAACAGATCAATAAATAAGCTGTAAACCTCTAGTTAGTTTTCAATAAACCCTAACTAAACTATACTAACAATAAATCTAGTTAGAGTTAGTAAACATCTATTTAGTTTGTGTGTGTGATGGAAACATGTGATCTGGGTAGCAGTCGTGGCGGGGTGCCTCGACGACCCAATCCCTGTACCAAAACCCTCTCAGTGGGACATGGAATGTCACCTTGCTGGCGGGGAAGGAGCCGGAGCTTGTGCAGGAGGTTGAGAGATACCGGCTAGAGATAGTCAGGCTCACCTCCACACATAGCTTGGGCTCTGGAACCAGCTCCTTGAAAGGGGCTGGACCCTCCACTACTCTGGAGTTGCCCGGGGTGAGAGGCGGCGGGCTGGTGTGGGCTTGTTTATAGCCCCTCAGCTCAGTCACCATGTGTTGGAGTTCACCCCGGTGAACGAGAGGGTCGTTTCCCTGCGTCTTTTAGTCGGGAAAAGGTCTCTCACTGTTGTTTGTGCCTATGGGCCGAACAGCAGTGCAGAGTACCCGGACTTTTAGGAATCCCTGGGAGGAGTACTGGATAGTGCTCCAACTGGGGACTCCATTGTTCTACTGGGGGACTTCAACGCTCACTTGGGCAATGACAGTGATACCTGGAGACATTGCATGGAGGAAGGGGACAGTACCGCTGGAGTGGCAAACCGTGGTGGTGCCTCTTTTTAAAAAGGGGGACCGGAGAGTGTGTTCCAACTACCAACTATAGGGTGATCACACTTCTCAGCCTTCCCGGGAAAGTCTACGCCAGGGTACCGGAGAGGAGAATACGGCCGATAGTTGAACCTCGTATTCAGGAAGAAAACGGTTTTTGCAGGGTGCTCGAGGGTTCATGGGAATTTGCCCAACCAGTCTACATGTGCTTTGTGGAACTGGAGAAGGCATTTGACCGTGTCCCTCGTGCCATTCTGTGGGGGGTGCTGAGTGAGTATGGAGTCCGGGGCCCTCTATTAAGGGCTGTCTGGTCTCTGTATGATCGGAGTAGGAGTCTGGTTCGCATTGCCGGCAGTAGATCAGACTTGTCACCCCGTGCATGTTGGACTCCGGCAAGGCTGCCCTTTGTCACCGGCCCTGTTCATAATTTTGATGGACAGAATTTCTAGGCATAGCCAGGGGCCGGAGGGGATCCGGTTTGGGAACCACAGGATTTCGTCTCTGCTTTTTGCAGATGACGTTGTCCTGTTGGCTTCATCGGACCGGGACCTTCAGCATGTGCTGGGGTGTGACGCGGCAGGGATGAGAATCAGCACCTCCAAAACCGAGGCCATGGTTCTCCATCGGGAATGGGTGGCGTGCCTTCTCCGGGTGGGTGGAGAAGTCCTGCCTCAGGTGGAGGAGTTCAATTATCTCGGGGTCTTGTTCACGAGTAAGGGAAAGATGGAGCGGGAGATTGACAGAGGATCGACGTAGCGTCCGCAGTTATGCGGTCGATGTACCGGACCGTCGTGGTGAAGAAGGAGCTGAGTCGAAAGGCGACACTCTTGATTTACCGGTCAATCTACGCACCTACCCTCACCTATGGTCAAGATCACGGATACAAGCGGCCGAGATGAGTTTCCTCCGCAGGGTGGCTGGACGCTCCCTCAGCTGAGGTGGCTTGGGCATCTGTACCGGATCCTCCTGGACGCCTCCCTAGGGAGGAGTTCCAGGTATGTCCCACTGGGGGGAGACCCCGGGGAAGACCCAGGACATGCTGGAGAGACTATGTCTCTCGGCTGGCCTGGGAACGCCTCGGACTCCCCTCGGAAGAGCTGGAGGAAGTGTCTGGGGTGTAGTAAGTCTAGGCATCTCTGTTGAGACTGCTGCCCCCACGACCCGGGAACGGATAAGCGGCTGACGATGGATGGATGGATGGATGGGTGATCGAAACATTAGCGTTAGCCTGGCTACAGAGCAGCAGACGGATGTTTTGTCTCTGAAAGCTCAGCTCTGGCGTCACCGGGGGCCTGTTTATGAGAATCCTAGTGTTTAGTCTTCATCATTTTGTAATCTTCAAAAATACTATGCAGCTTTTACTCGGTGCCACTCCTTTATCGAGGCGCCTGATGGATGTTTGACCCACTTGCTAACGATGTATTAAATCTCCTAAACTGGGATCAACTCTCACGTCTTTATTCCTGATATTCTCATGCATATATTAATCATGTTTGTAAAATAGCATTTTTCCATCTCTTGTAATATCACAAAGATTAGGAACATCCTCTCTCAGAGTGTTGCGTGTTCTGACCTAGTTGGAACCACATTTTAGTTAAATATTTAGCCACTAGGGGGCACTTGTCTTATTTATGAGCCTCATGGTCTGTTTTGTACCACGTAGGCCGCCATCTTGGTTTTTCTTTATTGACAGTGAGTGATTGTAGAGCTGAGCAGGCAGGGGATCACATCCATCCTTTTTTGGGGAATCAGTTAAAGGAGCATGAGGCTCCTTTAAGAAATGAGACTCATTAGCGCCACCTTCGCCACGACGGCCGTCGGGGGTACTGCAGCCAACAGTGAAGCCGGCACGGGAGAACGCGCATGCAGCGTCATTTGACGTCACATCCGCAGGACAGCGCGGGAAATTCGGGCCCGGAATTGCAGCACATTTTGCAGCACACAGCCTGTTCAAGGCAACGGAGAGATACGCTAAAGGGCTCATTCGTTTTGGTTTGGAACGCTTCATCTGACATTATTACTAAAAAACGTAAAACTTTTACAACTTTTTTTCATAAATCCTGCCTCAATCCTGCCTCATGGTCCTTTAATGAAGGCATTGTCTGTAAGTACGGTTTTAAAATACATATATTATATTGACCAGGACTCCCTGGCAGAAGAGATATTTTATCTCAATGGGACTTTCCTGGATAAATAAAGGATAAATCAAATAAAATAAAATATTGAAGTTACATTTGTTTCAATCTGAACTTGTATTTTGTTTCTTGCTGTTCATCAGTTGTAGTTCAGTCAACTAAAATTATTTGTAGTGCTCTGTCAACTATATTGCAGCTTTATATTTGTAGCCTCACGTGCTTTATACCTTTAAGGTACCGTGAAATATGTTGATTGATGGGGTTTATCCAATAAGTGTTCATTGTTGTATTGTCTTTATTTCAGTTTTACCCAATTCATATGCTGTAATAAAGCCATCATTATTCGCTACAGTGTGTGGAAGGAGTTTTCTGTCTGCCTAGTTGAGGAAGGAGGACTCTTTTGACGAAGGCAGAACAACGCGCAAACACTAATTAATGCGTTTGTTTCCTCTAGACTACATCACTGTAATGTGTTATTAGCAGGATGTCCAAGTAATTTGCCAAATAGGCTACAGCTGATCCAAAATGCAGCAGCTGAGTGCTGACAGGAATCAGAGAGACCACGTCTCTCCAGTGTTAACGTCGCTCCATTGGCTACCCGTAAAACTCAGAATCCAATTCAACATTTTATTAATTGCGTATAAAGCCCAAGACGACTTAGCTCTGCAATATTTGCAAGACCTGATAGTGCCTTATGTTCCTAACAGAGTTCTGCGTTCTCAGAGTGCAGGTTTACTCGTAGTTCCTACATTTGGAGGATCCAAATGTAGATTTGGACGACGGGTCTTCTGCTACCAGGAACCGTTACTATGGAAACAACTTCCCGTTTGGGTTAAGGAGGCTGACACCACCATAACTCGATAGACCATGACATTATTTTGGGAAAGATGGAAAGGTATGGAGTCAGAGGGGTGGGACTGGAATGTCTGAAGAGCTACATTAGACATAGAAGCCAGTATGTTCAGGTGGGTGATGCCCTGTCCATGCCAGCAGACATCACATGTGGAGTGCCACAAAGGTCAATAGTTGGACCAAAATTATTTATTATGTACAGTGCATCCGGAAAGTATTCACAGCGCTTCACTTTTTCCACATTTTGCTATGTTACAGTCTTATTCTTAATTTGATTAAATTATTTTTTTCCTCAAAATTCTACACACAACACCCCATAATGGCAATGTGAAAAAGGTTTTTGGGAGATTTTTGCAAATTTATTAAAAATAAAAAACAAAGAAATCATATGTACATGTACAAGTATTCAAAGCCTTTGCTCAATACTTTGTTGATGCACCTTTGGCAGCAATTACAGCCTCAAGTATTTTTAATATAACGCCATAAGCTTGGCACAGCTATTTTTGGGCAGTTTTGCCCATTCCTCTTTGCAGCACCTCTCAAGCTCCATCAGGTTGGATGGGGAGCGTCGTTGCACAGCCATTTTCAGATCTCTCCAGAGATGTTCAATCGGATTCAAGTCTGGACTCCGGCTGGGCCACTCAAGGACATTCACAGAGTTGTCCTGAAGCCTTTGAAATCTGGCTGTGTGCTTAGGGTCGTTGTCCTGCTGAAAGATGAACTGTCGCCCCAGTCTGAGGTCAAGAGCGCTCTGGATCAGGTTTTCATTCAGGATGTCTCTGTAAATTGCTGCATTCATCTTTCCCTCAATCCTGACTAGTCTCCCAGTTCCTGGCGCTGAAAAATATCCACACAGCATGATGCTGCCACCACCATGCTTCACTGTATGGATGCTATTGGCCTGGTGATGAGCGGTGCCTGGTTTCCTCCAAACATGACGCCTGCTATTCACACCAAACAGTTCAATCTTCGTCTCATCAGACAAGATAATTTTGTTTCTCATGGTCTGGGAGTCCTTCAGGTGCCTTTTGGCAAACTCCAGCCGGGCTGCCATGTGCCTTTTACTAAGGAGTGGCTTCCGTCTGGCTACTCTACCATACAGGCCTGATTGGTGGATTGCTGCAGAGATGGTTGTCCTTCTGGAAGGTTCTCCTCTCTCCACAGAGGAACGCTGGAGCTCTGACACGGAGACCATAGGGTTCTTGGTCACCTCCCTGAGTAGGCCCTTCTCCGTGATCCAACTCTGAGGTGCAGATGTTCATAAACCTGGTGGCTGAGGAGAGAATTAAAAAGGGGATCTAGACGGGCGATAAGGAACGACCAGATCTACCAGGAGCTCTGTCATTTCTCAACTGCTCGCGGCTCCCAGCTGACTTTTGAGCAGCAGAGACAAAGTAAAATACATTTAAAAAGCGTTGCCGCTTGAAGCTTCTCTCACTCTCAAATTTAAAAATATTTATATATATTTTTTTTTTTTGTCTGCACACATATTAATGGTTAATACCATGCTGGTAAAAACCTGAGGCATATATATGTGCATTGTTACTATATTTAATATATATACATATATTTGCATACATACGCATACACACACATATATATATATATATATATATATATATATATATATATATATATATATATATATATATATATAAGTAAGTATGTAAAATTTATTTATAGAGCACTTTTCGTAGATACAATCACAAAGTGCTTTACATCAGGGATAAAATATATATATATATATATATATATATATATATATATATATATATATATATATATATATATATATATATACATATATATATACACATACAAACCCAGTGTTTTTTTTTGTTTGGTTCTTTTGGGGAGGGGGGTGACACCCGCTGATAAACCAGGAAACAAGAACACATGGAGGCACACGTCGAGCACTGGAGATATGCAACAAAAACCACAAACAAAACACGAAACCGAGCCGGTTTCTGAAATGGAGCCGACCAAAACACGAGCAGTAATCAACCCAAATCTCGAGATCCAATCACAGTCTGAGCTAAGCTACCGCGACTAAATAACCCCAAAAACTACAGAGCAAGCATGCAGGTGAACAAGCTAATGTGTACTGTATGTCTATGTGTGTGTGTGTGTGTATGTATATGTCTGTGTGGTTATGTGTGTATGTGTGTGTGTATGTTCCGTGTGTACCCAGGCGAACCCTGGTCACCCAGTCCGGGCCGGACATGTGGCCAGGACCAAAGGAGCGCCCCGAGCGGGCAGCTGGGGGGACCGGAGACGGGCCCGGAGAGAGGGAACCCCCTAACAGGGCGACACCCGCGTGGGCCCGACAACGGAGGGCCCCAGACCCAGGCATCCCATTCATTCATCCATTCATCTATCCGGTTTCTATAATAATAATAATAATAATAATCATAGGTTATCTACCAGTTTATTATTATTTATTCGAAACATTATTCTAGCAGGCATCCCACTGCCTTCTCAAATCAGATTAGTTATAGTGCAGATGTTCATCATTACATTACCAGAGCTTCAACTCAGCGTCAACTTACATTACCAAGACCAAGAACTAAATCAATGAAAAACACTTGTATATAGATCAATTTCATCATGGAACACTCTTTCTTTAAATATTAGGAGCTGTTACGGCTCCCAGACGTTAGTGCCTGTGTTAGGTGTGTAGTGTATTAATATTTTGTTTCTGTATTTTTTGGGCGAGTTAGCACTCCTGTTTTTGATCCATCTTGTTCTTCCCACTGACGGTTCAGATTGACAGGTCCCGCCTCCTGCCGCGCCATTGGTCCTCCGCAGCTGTGGCAGATGAGACTGACGAGCTGACACCAAGCTGCTGGTGGTCCTCAAAAGCAGCACACCTCAGTCAGCATGAGAGGGCTGCTACTGTTCAGTGTGGCAATCCTCCTCGCTGTGTTCTGTGCATGTGTGATTTGTATCGGTGTTTAGTCTGCTGTTTTCTTGTAGTCCTTAGTTTATGCTCAAGAGTGTTGTAACTTGCTGTAGCCTGTATTTTATTTTATACCGAAGCAGTAAGGGTAAACCGCCATTTAATTTGATCCCCTTTTTCTCCTGTTTTTGTTAAGTTAGGAAGTTAGGCTCAGAGATTGTAATTTTGTTTGATCTTTTGTTTCCTCCCAGGGCTTAGGTAGTCTGGTTGATAAGATAGTTTCTTTTGTTTGTTATTTTGGCCTAGGTTTACCCCGAAGAGAAGCTTCATTTTCATTTTTGTCATTTTGTTTCTTTTGTGCTAACCCGGTTAGCACTGATTTGAACTTTGGATGTTGAACCTTGAGCTGTGCAACAATAAATACAGCTTTTTTGTTGTGAACCATCTCTTGCTGCCTCATTCTTATGTTGTGCCTCTGTTCCCCTAGCTTGGGGCGTAACAGGAGCATTCCAAACAAGAAATCATTCAAAAAACATGTTAAGCCATTTTTTAGATTGGAGAGTTAATAGTGTTATGTTATCATTTTGGGAACTGTGATTTATTCTTTTCTTTTTATTCTTTTTATTCTTTTCTTCTCTTTTTAATTGCAATTTGATCTGTGTATGTTTTATAACTGGAATTGTATGTTATTGTGTATTGTTGTTTATATTGAACTTTTTAAATAGGACCCCAGGAAGACTAGCCTGGCGTTTGTGCATAATAATATACTAACAACAATAATGATAGCAATAATATTGTATAGTAATATCTATAAATTATTAAATTTTGTTGTCCTGCCAATGGAGGCCCAAATCCTCCATGGCAGGACCCTTCCATACCGCATTCTCACCGACAAAGATGCACATTCATGCACCATTTCCCCCTCCCCGGGGCGGTCCAGCACCGCCACAAGGCACCCCAGGTTGCGCGGCGAGCCCCGCCAGGCCCGGGCATCGCGACCCACCTATCGCAGGCCGGCGAGGGAACGCGGGTGATGTGGGACCCCCTCATATTTTTCAATGAAGCTGTCCTATCGTGCAACAAAGAGTGAAGAAGTGAGAATGGAAACAGGCCTGTAGTTAGTAAAAATATTGTTTTCTCCAGCTTTGTATAATGGGATCACTTTGGCAGTTTTCATTTTACTGGGAAAGCAGCCCAGGTTGAATGACAGATTACAAATATATGTTAAGGGTTCTACAATAGTGTCATTACTTGCTTTATTAGTGTCATGTCGAGACCCTTCCAATCCAAGGAAGTTTTGTTCTTGAAGTTATTGACAACACCAATAATTTCATTTCTATTAGTCTCTCTCAAGAAGATGGTGGCTGGATTCCTCTCTGCATGGAATTTTTCAACACCGCCCCCTTGTGGAGAATTTATTTTCTTTGCCAGTTGAGGTCCCGCATTCACAAAGACGTTTTGAAGCCATCTACCAAATCATTTTTGTCAGTTGTTGTCAATTGTTTTACCATTTTCTATAAAATAATCTGAGAAGTTCTTAATAATAATAATAATAATTTTATATAAGATTCTTTTCATGAAAACATCAAAAACATAATGGAATCTTTCTCCAGGAAGGGAAGCCAAAAACAAAGGAAAGTATCTCTCCCGTGGCTAACCTCTGATTGTTTTAACTTAATGAAAGAGCGGGACCTACTTCTTAAGAAATCCTTAAAGTCTAGCCTAACTACGGACAGATTGAAATTTACCGCAGCAAGGAACAAAGTAACTCAGACTATACGGAAAGCTAGAGCAGACTTTATTATTGCAATCATGGAAAGTGCACGGGGTGATGGGAAAAAAATCTGGCAAAATATTAATAAATTAACAGGTAAGCAGAACAAACAAAACACAGACTTAGAACTTATTATTGACAACAAACTGGTGAGAAGTCCAGACATTCTGGCCACCGAACTAAATAACTTTTTTATAAAGTCAGTGGAAGACATCTCTAAACTTTTTCTCCCTGTGGAGTATGGCTCTGTTCATATTAATCATGCAATACCAATAATTGACATACAACAGATCACTGAAGCTGAAGTAGTTAATGTCATCAGCTCACTAAATAACTCCAAGGCCAAGGACATCCATGGACTTGATACCATGTTTTTAAAACTACATAAAGATTCACTCGCCTATCCAATCACACACTTAATTAACACATCCATACAACACTCAGTTGTTCCATCCGCCTGGAAGCTGGCTATAGTCAATCCCATCTTCAAATCTGGAAGCAGGACAGATATGAATAACTACAGGCCGATTAACATCCTTCCAGCCACCTCAAAAATAATTGAAAAATGGATACTGACACAGCTCACTGAACACTTGAACCTTGGTCATACTCCGTTGCACCCCGCCCAATTTGGCTTCCGGGCACATCACATCAATAGAAAAAACTAAAAATTACCTGGATAAGTCAGCATGTGTTGGTGCAGTATTCCTGGACCTGAAAAGGGCATTTGATACAGTGGATCATGCAGTGCTTTTAAATAAACTCTCTTTTTTTAACTTCTCAGAACCAGCAATCAGGTGGATAAAGTCATATTTAACCAGCAGGAAACAGTGTGTTGTTGTTGATGGGGTTAAGTCCTCCCATCTTCCATGCTCAGTGGGGGTCCCACAAGGTTCAATCCTTGGGCCAGTACTTTTCTCACTATATATTAATGATTTGCCTATTGCATGCAGAAACACCCACATACAAATGTATGCTGATGATGCAGTTATTCTCACTTCAGGAAAAAAACACTCAAGAGGCTGCCCAAATACTCACGAAGGAACTGACTAATATCCACGAGTGGCTCAAAAAATCATGCTTGTTATTAAACACAAAAAAGACTGTCTGCATGTACTTCTCAAAAAAATAACAAAGGACATCACACACTCTAATGTCTTTCTGGGAGGAGAGGAGCTTGAGCTCGTGAAAGAGTTCAAGTATCTAGGGGTCACCCTAGATTCAACCCTCACCTTCAAGAAACACATCAAAAACATCTCAAGAACAATCAATTTTAACCTCTCCAACTTTAAACTGATCAGGCCATCTTTAACTACAGCAGCAGCCAGGGTGTTTCTGCATGCAATGATCTTTTCTTATGTTGAATACGGGTTTACAAACTGGTCGTTCTCTACCACAGTCGCACTAAGACAAATTGAATTGCTTTACAAAAGAGTAGGGATGGGAATCGAGAACCGGGTCTTGTTGAGAACCGGTTCCCAGTGTTTCAATTCCTTGGAATCGTTTGCCTTTTTCGCAAACGATTCCCTTATCGATTCCAGTGTGCGCGAATGACGTCACCAAGCACGTTGCGCAACGTGCGCATTCGCGCCCAGCAGGAAAACACGGGGACAAAGCAGCATAAACTCTCCAAAGTTTAGTTACATTTTACCAAAAAGGATGACAACAGGGCGACAATACTTGCAATGTGGACATTTCAACAGAGGGGGGAAACTGTTAGGACTCGGCCGGCTGATGCGCTGGGAGCGCGGAGTCAGCCGGCGTGTGGTAAGGCTGATTTATGGTTCCGCGTTACACCAACGCAGAGCCTACGGCGTAGGGTACGCGGTGACACGCACCGTACGGCATACCCTATGCCGTAGGCTCTGCGTCGATTTAATGCGGAACCATAAATCATGCTTTAGAAGAGCTGCGCTCCGTCGGACAGCGGAGCTCCTAACACAGCTGCAGCATCAGCTCATCTATGGAGAAGTTAAAGAGCTTCTACCACTAGATTCTCCTTTCATCAAGGCAGGGAAGAGTATCAGGCCAGAATAGATGAATGTTACCAGCAGTGACTAAGTTTGTGGCGTTGAACATGTTACTGGACATTCTTGTGTAATTGCCACAAAATAATTTGTTGTATTTAGTTAATTTCTACAGAAGAATATTTATTTTATTATTATTATTGTATATTAAATACAAATTTTATATTAAATACATATTTTATATTACAGATAATTTGTGGGGACCCCCTGGCACCGTCGAGGAGCCTAAGGCTGGGGGCGTCTTAAGACTTAACTTATATTTTTTTGTTCAAAGATATAAAACAAAGTTGATACTAAAACTGTTTGTTCTCCTTTTTTCCAAATGAGAATCGATAAGAGAATCGATAAAGAATCGAATCGTTAAGCAGAATCGAAAATGGAATCGGAATCGGAAAAATCTTATCAATTCCCATCCCTTGAAAAGAGCAATTAAAATATTTGACAAAAAACCTATTTCGCATCACCACTGTCACATACTCCAGAAACATAGGTTTCTTAGTTTTGAGAACTTCACTAAATTTAAGAATGACTGTGCAATATATAAAATACTAAAAGGGTTGGCACCACCTCCCTTGTCAGATTATGTCAAACAAAATGAAAATAGCAGCTACACGACCAGGGCCACCACAAGAGGGGACTGTATAATCCCGTTCAGGCGCACATCATGTGGGCAGGCTGTACTCTCGGTTGCAGGTAGTCACCTATGGAATACTACGCCCTCTGTGATCCCAGACTGTAACACATATGGGACATTCAAAACTAACTTAAAAAAATGGATAATAAGTAACCAAACTTGTAACCACTGTTGATATGCAATGTATGGTCCTTTTTTTTTTTTTTTCTTTTTTCTCAGGATTAATTTCTGCCCATCATTACTATTAACTACCTCACATTATAACTGACAACCACAACTAGTCACACTTACAACAATAACTAAGTACCGGACTCTGCATTGCTGCAACCTCAAACTTCATCTACACACCCCGTACAGACCCCTACAAACATTATTCTTTGTTTATTTATTTATATATATATTTTTTTCTTTTTCCTCTTCACTATGATTAATTTCTATCTATCATCATTTCGTATTTATGACTGTCTGGTTCCTCCTCCACTGCTTATCAATTAATTAGTTCACAATATAACAACTACAACTAGTCACAATTACAACAATAATTAAGCATCGGACCTCAAACCTCATCTACACACCCCGTACAGACCCCCCCCTCCTTTTTTTTTTTACTTTCACTTATTTTATTTTGCATGTACCATACTCATGTACTGGCAGCACTTTAATATTCAACTATTTAACTATTTATTACTATTTATCATGTACCACAGCAGATACAACATAGCACTACAGCACTTTAGTTCTCAAACCATCCATTTCCCCAGCACGGGTTTTATCGTCATTTTTATTGTGAATGCATATGCCATGTTATGTGTGGTATATTGTTTTTCTTTTTTTGTGATTATTATTATTGTTATGACTTTTGCTGATTACATCTGGCAGGGGGACTACCGATGTAAAGCCTATGGCTGCAATCTGGGTGCATCTACATTTTATTTTTTTATTATAAGAAAATGTTGATTGATGTACACTGTCCCTACCAAAATAAATACATTGAAATTGAAGCAATAGAAAGAACGCGAAGAAGAAGATATTTTAATCTTTCTTTAAAAGTGGAGAGGAGAAGAAGTATTCAAGGAGCCGAGCTGGATCCCGGACACCAGCAGCTCTGAAGCCTCTGCTGAAAGCTGTCCATACCACTGCTGTGTCTACCAGTGAATGTGAGCGTGCCTTCAGTTGTATGAACAACATTCTTACAGACAGAAGGAACTCCCTTGCTGTTACCAGACTTTCAAACCTGATCTTTCTGAAATGGAATGGGCCACCATTAGAACAGTTCAGTCCACAAAGCTATGTGATGTCACGGCTGGCGAAGGGGAGACAAAGAGCAGGAGACAGGGTGTAGGGTCCAACCCCAAAACCTGAGGTGAACCCGAGTAGCCAACCACAAACAGGCAGGAGACCAGGGGCCTGTACTACGAAGCAGGATTTGGGGTTAGCGAGGTAACTTCAGGTTTAACCCTGGGTTTTCAGGACTACGACGGTGGTTCACTTCTTACCGGGGTACATCGCCATGGTAACTTATGCTGAACAGCTAACCTGCTCCGGAGCAGGTTATGTTCGAGATACAGATCGCCGGGTATAAAAGCACCGCCCACTGACCAATCAGCTCTCTTGGAAAATGGCATGCCCTTTCGAAGAGAATCCAGTGGAGCTCGGTGCGCGGATCGTGAGAGGATCCCTCCTGTCTTCTTCTTGTCATTTTTTTTTCTGTTTGCTGCAAGTAATGTCAATGCTATTTCATTGTGCTTTTGTATACTGATATCATCCTAAAACAGAGAGTGATAGAAACACTAAAGCCTTGTACTTGTTGTACTTCTAAGATATGAAAGTGAGCCTACTTACCGCTTTGAATTATGTTTTTATATTTATTTTTTATTTGCTCCCATGTGCGTTTCACTCCGCTGGGGTTGCAGCTGAAGGAATGAGGCTACAATTGTCATACACGCCATACGAATACATCTAAGCAACACATGCATTTAACAGAATAGACAACTGTAATTATAGTCAGATCTACTTATGCCCTAATGATGGGGCAGTGATGTTTATATCCCTATGAACTTACGCATTTATACAGTCAGCGATCTTTTGCCAGCTGTCTTTCCTGCATTTTGCAGCTGCAACTGTGTTGCTTTTTGCCTGTATTATATGCCTATACTCATCATATTTCCGTAAAATTATTGTTTGCTCTTCGCTACTGAAATAAGCGGCTCTGACAGCGGACTTCTCCATGCTTGCGATTGGTCATGCGCTGAAAACACCGCCCCTTTTATGTGCACGCGCTCATATCCAGATTGGAGAAAGCTGGGTTGATATACCGAGTTGATAACCACCGTCGTGTGACCGCTTAGCGTGATTGCAATTGTCCGGGTTAGTGAATCTGGATAAGGAAAAGATATCCTGGGTATGTTGAACTTGCTTCGTAGTACAGGCCCCAGACGATTGAAATAAAGAGCCAGATGGCTGTTTATTAAGGGGAAAAAACTGACTCAGGGGTTGATCCGGAGGGGAAGGCAGAGGAAACGGGGGAGCGATGGTTGGGGGTCCAGGAGACCAGGGTCAGTCGTGAGTTGGCAGCCGGGGGGGTCACAGGGATCCACGAGAATGGCTGCGAGGGGAGCAGAGGCGTCGAGGAGGGTTCCAGGGGTGGCAACGTAGACACAGGAACAAAAAGCCTTGGGACAAAAAACAAAAAGGGATTAATGTAAGTGTTAGTGGCCAGCTGAGCTGGTTTGGTATATATCATGCATGTTCCTGGGTTCACCACTGGAGTTTATAAATGCTAATTGCCACACACCTGTGATGGCCACATTCACTTGGAGAGCAGGTCAGCTTCAGCAGGGAGGAAAGGGGAGCAGAGAAGCAAGTAAGTTTTAATTTGTCTACCATGCTGTTTTGGTTTGTTCGCTTCTAGCATGATTCATGTGAAGTGTTTTTCTTGTTGTTTTTCTTTCAAGTGCAGTTTGGTTGGGGTACCTGTTGCCAGTCACTGCTTAGATATGGAAAGTTTGCACCCTTGGTAGGCGAAGCGAGGTATGTGTGTGGGTTTTAAAGAAAATGTAAACGTAAATGTATTAAAGTGTTAAATGTGTAAACTTAAGTGTTTTAACATGTACAAATGTTGATAATTTGTTATATTTGTTTTTTAGTTTCACGGTACTCGATGGAGAAATAAAAGAATTGTACCAGTTGAACTCAACGCAGTCTTATTGATGCCAAGGGCTGTAACAGTAAGCACGGCACAAGGGTTCAAACTCGAGGGCTGAACAAACTAGAGAAAGTTTCCCAAAGGGCCCGATTTAGTTACTGCATGGGTTCAGTACAATCAAGCACTGAGTGAAGGTCCAGGTCTCCTTTTAAGCCTGGGCTGGCGATTAGTGGCAGCTGGGGTAGATGGCAGATCAGCAGCACCTGTGCTGCTGGCTCTCCCAGCCAGAGGAGGAGGACTCCTAACACAGGGAATGTGAAGCTCCAAGCCGTTCGAGCAAAGGTGACCCCAAGACCTGCTGGGGCCTTTTCTAAGTAGGTTGAAATATAATCACAATCTGTGTCTTATATATTCACAGTCCACTTCTTTTGACACATTTGTACAATATAATGCAAACCAGAACAGCAACACTGCTATGAATTCTACTTATAAAAGCTTAGTAGTTTTTAACATTTGTTGTCTGAAAAATTATGATTCTTCTTTATGTTTATTATGGGTCTGTGTGTTATTTTATCCATGCCTTGTCTCCATATTTGATCTATGTGTGTCTCTCATGTGTCTGTCCACAGGTATGTTCATACCAGTGCCTTGTTTGTCAACCTCCTGTTCAAGATGTGGTTGCATTTTTGTAAGTATATGAAGATCTTATTCATCAATAATATCATGTTGTTGGTCCTCCTAAATATTGGCACCAAATATAGCACCAAATCATACAATATAAAATGCAACACATGGTGCTTTACATGCAGAATAAAATAACAATAAAAAAACACAATTTAAAACATTCCATACGACCCCACCCCCCACGCGTACACACACACTCACTCACACTCATATACATGTGCACACACTCACACGCCCACACACACACACACACACACACACAATAAGTGGACTGGTGACATCGCTTAGCACTAACGATCCAGGTGAGGAAAACACTACCTATGGGTGGCCGTCCACACTGAGAAGCTCCACCGACCACGACCACAAGGAGCATCGCCACAGAGACCCCCCCAACCCGGACAGACCGGGGCAGACCCCACACAGAAGGTGGAGCCCCCCCCCAGCCACCCAGGCCTGAGGGATCCCCATGACGACACCCCCATGGGCGGAGCAGGCACACCTCCCAGTGTGGACGACCCCCCTGAGGAAACACTGGAGCTAAAAACTAAAAGATTAAAAGAAAGTAAGAAATGCCTAAAAGTGTAAAATTTTAGAGAAATCTATATAAAACTTAAGATGAATAATAAATAACAAAGTAAAAAAGTCACTAAAATGGATTAAAGTTTTAAAGAAGTAGACACAATACATAGCTAAAAAGACTAGGTAAATGAGATCATATAAAAGCCAAGCTAAAAAGGTGTGTCTTGAGCCTCCTTTTAAAAATATCAACGTTCTCTGCGGCCCTGAGGTTCTCTGGCAGGCTGTTCCATAGATAACTAACTAACTAACTAACTAACTAACTAACTAACTAACTAACTAACTAACTAACTAACTAACTAACTAACTAACTAACTAACTAACTAACTAACTAACTAACTAACTAACCCTGAGGTTCTCTGGCAGGCTGTTCCATAAAGAGGGGCCATAATGGCTGAATGCAGCCTCACCGTGGGTTTTGGTCCCGGTTCTTGGAATGGTTAAAAGGCCGGTGCCAGAGGACCTCAGGGTCCGTAAGGGTTGATACAGTAAAAGCAGATCAGATAATAAGTAGTAAGTTTCACTACAATCAAATATTTAAGTCTAAAATAATAGACAGTCTTTGTCGACCTTTTTTTATGATAGAAACAAACACAGGAGTATGTTATTTAATTGATTTACTTGTCAACTGCATAGCTCACTTCTCCAATTTCTCCATGCCTTGTCTCCATATTTGATGTATGTTTGTCTCTCATGTGTCTGTCCACAGGGAACTCTAGGTGCCAGTTGTTCATCAGCCTCTCTGCTACCTGAGGGCCACCCCCCTGAACACCTCCCTTGTGTACACATAATTTGTTTGGAAAATTCAATAAAACAATTTTCTTTTAAAAAATCAGGATCATGTCCTAGTATTTAAATATATCACTTAATCATCTGCTGTTACCCACCGCTTAATTTACCTGACATCAGTTGAATAAGGGGAGTACCGGCACTTCTTTTTGTCCACTTAAAGCACTGAGTAGAACCAGTATGGACACTAATCCCTTACCTGAGGTCCAGTAGAACCAGTATGGACACTAATCCCTTATCTGAGGTCCAGTAGAACCAGTATGGACACTAGTCCCTTACCTGAGGTCCAGTACAACCAGTATGAGGTCCAGTAGAACCAGTACGGACCCTAATCCCTGGTCCTGGTTGATTTCTTCTCTAATTCTCATGATTTTACTGCTAAAGAAGCTCATATAAAGTTTTCACTATTGAGAGCTGCAGGAATGGAGGATCAACAGAGTTGTGTCTCTCTTTCAGCCTGGCTACAGCGCTGAACAGAAAACATGGGTTACTTTGTTATCCTCTATCAGCGATAAGCGTTTGAAGTGGTTTCTGAGAGGATTATCTGGACGGTGCAGCAGCTGCCTCAGAGGCTCATTGTTGCTCCGGTAGTAAAATTGAAAAATGGAATAGTGAAACGTCCTGGTACGTTTGCTTATTCAAATGTCTGCTAACGGCCGCTGGTCTGAGGTCGGGCTGCAGCTTATCTCAGCTCCACCGGCCGGACTGGCACGTCCAGGGTTCGTGTCGGCCGGCGGTTCCTCTCTCACCCTCTCGTTCACATGATGGAGGTTTCCTGGAGGAAGTGATGAAGACTGTAGATGCTTCCTGAGCTGCAGACGTCCAACAACCTTCAGGCAGAACAAAACCAGCAGAGAAACGGCTTCAATCAGACGCAGAACGAGTGAAGCCTTTTGAGAAAATAACTCTTTTTACTGTTTAACCATCTAATGTCTACGGAAGAGTATTAGGGCCAGGCAGGAGAAAAATAAAAATAATATTTTAGAGGAGGAAGATTTTTTTTTCATTATGCACTTCGAGAAAAAAAAGTCAATGTCGAGAAAAAAGTCGAAATGTCAAGAAAAAAGTCGAAATGTCGAGAATACTGTTGTACATTTTGTACAAGTACAATTTCGAGAAAAAAGAAAAAGAAAAGAAAAAAGCCTTTTTTCTCAACATTTCAACTTTATTCACAAAATTTTGAAATTTTCTTGACATTTCGACTTTTTTCTCAAAGTGCATAGTGAAAAAAAAAATATTCCTCCTCTAAAATCTTATTTTTATTTTTCTCCTGCATGGCATAATACTCTTCTGTAAATTTCTTCAGTTTTCTTCATGAAGTCAGAGGAAAAAGAGACTGAAAAAGGACGTCTTTCTCATCAGCAGAGTGCCGTGCCGTTCAGCCGAGACCCAACCACCTCCATGTCCTTAAAAATAACAAAGTGCAGCATGGATTTCATGATGATGCTTCAGTTCAGTTTGATGGAAGTCTTTATTTGGAACATGATATAAAGTAAAAAGTAACAGTCGTACTTAATGAGTTACATTATTTATTTATTTAATAATAATTAAATACGTTTTTATTAAATTGTTAGTGCTGCCCCTGCAACCCGGGAACGGATAAGCGGAAGAAGATGAATGAGTGAGTGAGTGAGTGAGTGAGTGAGTAAATTGTTAGTAAAGAAACATCTCTTTAATAGATACATATAAAACATATTAAATTATTTCTTATATATATATATATATATATATATATATATATATATATATATATATATATATATATATATATATATATATATATAATATTGGTGCAAACTATGATAACTATACATTGTTTAAATATGTTGATGTTATACAATGTATGAATATGTTTTCATTTTATTTAAATGTTAAAGGGAATGACTTTTTCTTTTTCTTTATTTTCTGTTTTTCCTTTCTTTTTATATATGCTACCTCTTTAGGTTTGCTTTTAATGTTTTGTTGTAATGTACTGTGTATTATGTGTTGGACCCCACGAAGAAGCTAATGGGGATCTCAAATAAAAAAAATAAAACTATAAACAGACGCTTTAAATTAATTTGTAATAAAAAATGAAGTCTTTATCATGGCTGATTAAAAATAAGATTCTTATTCAAACGTGTGAAGCTGATGACTGGAGGACCCTTGGATGGGCCCGACCCCCAACCCTGCCTTCAGGTCTTGGTTCAGGTCCTGGTTCCTGGTCCCGGGGCCGGATTCACAAAACATTCTTAAGAAAAAACATCTTCTTAAGTGTCATTTTTTTCTTAAGTTCAGTCTTAAGAAAAAAAAAGAGAAGAAGTCATATTCTCCAAAAAAGTTCTTAAGTATTTTCTCAACTTTCTTCTTAAGTTTCTTCTTAAGAAAAAACTTAAGAATAAATGGTATTCTTGAAATAAAAGTTCTCAAATTTGTTCTTGACTTTTTTATTAACTTTAAGACAACCTTGACCTGTCTTAAAGTTTCTTCTGTGAAAAGGTAAGACTCTAATATCACCTTTTTCAACACATTATTAGTATATATATATATAATATATATATATATATATATATATATATATATATATATATATTTATTATAGTATTTTTGAAAATATTTGTAAATTATTTGTAAATATTATCAATTTTTTTTGGTGTTTATAATTTTTTTCTCTCTTGTACATACTCTTTTTCTACTTTTTATATTGCTCTTTTTATTATTTAACTAATTATTGGTTATTTCTATTTTAAATTTTTGGTATAAAGCGTGGGTGTGTGTTTTGGCTGCTGCACGACTGAATTTCTCCTCTGGGAGATAAATAAAGTCTTCTATTCTATTCTATTCTATTCTATTCTATTCTATTCTATTCTATTCTATTCTATTCTATTCTATTAATCTCATCCACCATAACCTTGAAAAGTTCCTGCATCTCTTTTTCTCCTTCTCCATGTTTAGTGAGTGACTGACAGTTAAGACCAAACTACCTATATATATAATATATTTATATATAAATGTTGTTTGTTGGCGCCTGCAATGCAATGACATATTTTAAGAAGTTCTTAAGTAGGAAAAATAAGAAATTCGTAAGAAATGACAGTTCTTAAGACGGTTCTTAAGAAAATATTGAGGAATTGCACTTAAGAACTTTCTTATGAACTTCTTAATTTTAGATCTTAAGATATTTCTTAAGATCGTTCTTAAGAACATATTGGTGAATCCGGCCCCTGGGTTTCTGGTCCTGGTTCAGGTCCTGGTTCAGGTCCTGGTTCAGGTCCTGGTTCAGGTCCTGGTTCAGGTCCTGGTTCAGGTCCTGGTTCAGGTCCTGGTTCAGGTCCTGGTTTCTGGTCCTGGTTCAGGTCCTGGTTTCTGGTCCTGGTTCAGGTCCTGGTTCCTGGTCCTGGTTCAGGTCCTGGTTTCTGGTCCTGGTTCAGGTCCTGGTTCCTGGTCCTGGTTCAGGTCCTGGTTTCTGGTCCTGGTTCAGGTCCTGGTTCCTGGTCCTGGTTCAGGTCCTGGTTCCTGGTCCTGGTTCAGGTCCTGGTTTCTGGTCCTGGTTCAGGTCCTGGTTTCTGGTCCTGGTTCAGGTCCTGGTTCCTGGTCCTGGTTCAGGTCCTGGTTTCTGGTCCTGGTTCAGGTCCTGGTTCCTGGTCCTGGTTCAGGTCCTGGTTTCTGGTCCTGGTTCAGGTCCTGGTTCCTGGTCCTGGTTCAGGTCCTGGTTTCTGGTCCTGGTTCAGGTCCTGGTTCCTGGTCCTGGTTCAGGTCCTGGTTCCTGGTCCTGGTTCAGGTCTGAGGGTTTGATAGCGATTCCTTTTACGGTTTGTCTTTACTCCTCAGTTAAACCTGACGAGTCAGCAGTTTTATCAGCTTCATCTTTTGTCCTCATAAGGACATCTGGTCACTTCAGACTCCACCTGCTGCAGGTGGACCGTTGGTGTCGGGAGGTGGGGGGGGGTGATGGGTGGGGGGGTGGGTGCCAGTCTCATATAACAGGGACACGTCCTGCTGAGCTCAGAGCATCTTCCTCTGAGAAGCTCCCAGAGTCTCCTGATCGGACCCCAGCAGCTAGGACCCGGACCAAGACCCGGACCAGCAGCCAGAACCCGGACCAGGACCCGAACCAGCAGCCAGAACCAGGATCAGGACCAGGACCAGGACCAGGACCAGCAGCCAGAACCAGGACCCGGACCAGGACCCGGACCAGCAGCCAGAACCCGGACCAGGACCAGGACCAGGACCAGGACCAGCAGCCAGAACCAGGACCCGGACCAGGACCCGGACCAGCAGCCAGAACCCGGACCAGGACCAGGACCAGGACCAGCAGCCAGCTCTCCGGTCGGACCCCAGCAGCCAAACTGCAAAAACTTTTTAGTCAAAGAAATCTCATTACTCGTATAACAAGACTCATCACTGGAAAAAACAACAATTTTCACCTGTTTCAAGTAGATTTTTAATTAAAATAAGTAGAAAATCTGCCAGTGGAACAAGATTTTTTTTTGCTTGTAATAAGAAGATAAATCTTGTCTCACTGGCAGATTTTTCTACTCATTTCAAGTGAAAATGTATTTGAAACAGGTGAAAACTGTCAAAAAACAAGTTATTTATCTGGTAATGAGTCTTGTTTTAAGTGTAATGAGATTTTTTGACTAAAAATGAGACATTTTAACTAGAAATAAGAAAAAATATTCCTGGTAAGATTTTGCGTTTTTGCACTGCAGGACCAGGACCAGCAGCCAGAACCCGGACCAGGACCAGCAGCCAGAACCCGGACCAGGACCAGCAGCCAGAACCAGGACCAGGACCAGCAGCCAGAACCAGGACCAGGACCAGCAGCCAGGACCAGGACCAGGACCCAGCTCTCCGGTCTCCCTCCAGCTCTGCAGGCTCCTTCTCATCTGCTTCAGGTGAGGATCCTGCTCCTGGCGTGAAAAGTGTTCTTGAAGTGCTTTGAGATGGTATTTGTCGTGATTTGGCGGAAACTTAAAAAAAAACAACTTTTCTGGGAATTCTGAGATAATTAACTGGTTCATTCAGAAAAACAGAGCAGATTTTTTTTTTCTCAAGTGAATGCAATACGCTTCCGTGCTAAAGTGTGCAATTTACTGCACCGAAAAAAATAAATCTAAACGCATGTAAATATAACATATTTCAATCGGTGATGTTAACAATTAAAAATGAAGTTTGTTGCTTTACATGAATAGCCTACATCTAGTTTTGAACTTAATCTGCATTTGTTCAAAAAACAAGACATTGTGCATTTTTTCCTTATTAGTATTTATGTGAATCCCAGTAATCTTTTCATTTACACACAAACAACAAGCAATGATCTTGTTGTATTTACTTTTCCTTTTAACAATTTTAATCTATTGGGCAGATTGACCAACGTTTAGATGACACATGCTTTATTTGTTTAAGTAGAAACCACAGTAAAAAATATCTTGCTTGATCTACTTCTACTTCTACTAAAAATTAAGGCGACTTTTTTGCATGAGATTTTTATGTAGATCAAGAGAGACTAATCTTTGTATAAACTACTTAATTTTTAGTATGTACAAATTTCATTTGCAAGTAAAGTCAACTTAATTTTTGCAAGTAAAGTCAACTTAATTCTGATAAATAAAGTAAACTTAACACAATTAAATTGACTGTACTAAAATGTAGAATTTATTATTTACATACAAAAAATTAAGTAGTTTATACAAAGACTCGTCTTTCTTGATCTACATAATAATCTCATGCAAAAAGTTGACTTGTTTTTTTTAAGTAGATCAAGCACAATATTTGTATCAGTGTGGAAAAAATCCCAAACATCCTGGCTGAACATCCACTCGCCCTGAACGTGTTAGTCCACATAGGTACTAATGAAACCATTAAAACCAGACTTCCGTTATGGACCTAGAACAGTCTCATAATTAACAAATGCACAGGACAAGTTTTACAAATGCACAGACCGATTTGCAAATACACACACCGATTCACACGTGCACAGAACAATTCACACGTGCGTAGGACAAGATATACAAATGTATTTTTGATGCACACACAAATATAACCTGATTTACAAACGTTTTTTGTCTGTGAGCTGCGCTGGATTTGTGTGTGAGTTTTGAGACTCCCTTGACGTGACTCGATCCACAAATACGTTTTTTTTAACACGGAAGGATCTGCAACCAATCAGATATCTTCCTTTGTTTCAGCCAATCTGGTTGAACAGCCCGACAAACCATCTCCGATCACGCTGTTTTCTTTACCGGGATGACAAGAAAAGCAGAACAGTGATCTCCTCTCCATCCTGTTTATTTATCTTTTATCTCCTGTTGCTGTTTATTTATCTTTACTCCACCAACTCGAAATATTAATCACTTTTCTAAGCGAACGCAGTTCAAACAGCAGGTGTATCGCCCCTTTAATCTGATTGGTTTACGAGTAAGTCGTGTTTTATCCACTGCTCTGCGTCCCCCACGTGGGTAGCACTCTTATGATTGGCTGAAACAAAGGAAGACATCTGATTGGTTGCAGATCCTTCTGTGTTAAAAAAAAAACGTATTTGTGGATTGAGTCACGTCATGGGAGTCTCAAAAGTCACACGCAAATCCAGCGCAGTTCACAGACAAAAAAACATTTGTAAGTCAGGTTATATTTGTGTGTGCATCAAAAATACATTTGTATATCTTGTCCTACGCACGTGTGAATTGTTCTGTGCATGTGTGAAACGGTGTGTGTATTTGCAAATCGGTCTGTGCTTTTGTAAAACTTGTCCTGTGCATTTGTCAATTATGAGACTGTTTTAGCTCCATATTCCGTAGGCTCCTTGTTCTCCTCCTGATCCAAAACAAATGCATCTTCATCTCTGCTAGTCCCCATAAAGATGCACTTCCCAGTCAGAATCACTCAGCTACGCCTGATTACACTGAACTCCAAATCCCTCTGTGCTGATAATGACACTGTGCTCACCTCAGCTCACTTCAGTCAGAATGCGTCTGATGGCAAACAAGGCCCTTACACTAAATTACTTATTTAACAGTGAAAACGTAGCCTTCCTATGACTTACTGAAACCCATCTCGGACCTGCAGCTGAGCTGGGGGTTTAGTAGGAGCGGATGAGAGGAGAATACACACTTAAACTAATGAGTAAATACTTACCTGCTGTACTCTACTGCCCTTATTTTTTAACAACTTGTGCTTTTTATTATTTTACCTCTTTTCTCATAATTTCAGTTCATTTTATTTGTTATTTAAGCGTACTCTTAAATTAAATACTTTTTGAAAACCGCGCAAACACATGGATAAGCCCTGAATGAAGGCATTGTGACGTAGAATTGTCAAATTGGTTTGATTCACCACACGAATCGGCACAGATTATTTTGTAATACTGTATTTGACCCAGTCTTTGTACGTTTTGACCGTATAGAAATGTAATTCTTGCCATTTTAAGAAGGTGATGTACCTGCTGGATCTACTGCCCTTACCTTTTAACAACTTGTCTATTATTTTACCTCTTTTCTTATCATTTTATTTCATTTTATTTGTTATTTATGTTTTAATTGTGTCTAATTGTGTTGTTTGGTTTATTACACACACACACACACTCACACACACACGCATGATCATATACATACACGCATACACACACATAGACATACACACTGGCTTGTTCACCTGCATGCTTGCTCTCTAGTTTTTGGGTTTAGGTAGCGGTAGCGGTAGCTTAGCTTAGACTGCGATCAGATCTCAAGATTTGGGTCGATTGCTGCTTGTGTTTTGGTCGGCTCCGTGCCGGTTTCGTGTTTTGTTTGTGGTTTTTTGTTGCAGATTTCCAGTGCTTGACGTGTGTCTCCGTGTGTTCCTGCTTCCTGGATTGGCAGTGGATGTCGTATGCATATATATATATGTATATATATTAAATATAGTAATAATGCACATATATACACCTTTGGTTTCTACCTTCATGGTATCAATCATTAATATGTGTGCAGACAAGTATAAAAAAAAAAAAAAAAAAAATTGTGTCTTGCCGCTTTTAATGTTGATGTAAAGCACTTTGAATTACCTTGTGTTGAATTGTGCTGTACAAATAAACTTGCCTTGCCTTGTGACAGGATCAGTGATCTGGCTCACAACATAAAACTAAACTTATGTTAACTAAGCTTCTCTGCCCAGACACAAACAGCCTCTTACGTGGATCTTTATTAAGTGAAGAAAAAGGTGATTTGGTCTGGCCGGTCAGCGTTCCTTGGTTAACAAATGGTGGTTACGCTCAGCAGGGGATCCTGATATAAAGAGCGTCTCGCTCTCTCTCCTGGTCCTCATCTCAGTGTGGATGAGCGATGCATCATGGGTACAGCAGCGTGGCCTCCTTCAGCTCCAGGTCGGTCCAAAGGCGTTCATGAATGCAGGGTCCCTGGTTCGGCTCCTCTGGGGCTCGGAACCTCGTGGGTCACTCGTGCAGCACTGCAGACAGACGCTTCTTCGGGGAGGTGGCCGGTCCGTAGCTAGTAGCTCTTCATGCTAAAATAGGAGTTGTGACCTAGAAGAGAGGAGAGGAGGCAAGAGAAGAGAAGAGAGAGGGGGGCTTTGCTCTTTATAGCTGAACCCAGGAAGTCAATGCAGCCCTTCCTGCAGTTTGGGGTCCATGTCCAATCAGAGCGCTGTTCCTTATCACTGAAGGGCCACATAATGCAAATCCTGCTTGAGCTTTGAGTCCATGGGGGTTTCCTTTGTTCCAAACATGCGGTAAGCTGTAAGGAAAAATCAAGGCTGGTCTCAGAACAAGGCCTTAAATGCCTTAAAGGGATTGTGACATGAAAAACACATTTTTCTTGATTTTTTGTGTTTTGTTGGGTGTCTTGACATCAATTACACCCAAAAAACAACGAACTTTTAACATTCAGTGTATTGTGTGCTTTCTGGGATTTTCCGCATAACTGTGCAAAAACGGCGCACCTGGTTTGCTGGCGGGCCGTTACGTAACGGCCCGCTAAATCACCGCCCCCTCCACCCAGCTCCCTGCCTCCTCTCCTCTCCAGCGCACCATAAAGGCTGATTTATGGTTCCGCGTTACACCGACGCAGAACCTACGGCGAAGGGTTACGCGGCGACGCGCACCGTACGCTGAACCCTACGGCGTAGGCTCTGCGTCGATTTAACGCGGAACCATAAATCAGGCTTAACACGGAGCTGTTTACAGCCTCTTCTGTTCTCATCAGCGGAGGAAAACTGCTAAGAAGACCCGCGGCCACTGACTGGACTTAAGATAAGGGGACACTTTATTTACATGCCTTTATTTTTATGATTGTTTGCTGTGGTTCTCCCTCCTGCTTTTCCGTGCATGCTTCGCCTGTCGCTCCGACGCCGCTGTGAGCGTATGGCTGGAGGAGGAGGAGGTTGGGAGGAGGAGCGGAGCAATGATTGACAGGAAAGGGGGAAAGGAAGCATTTTTCACGGCGCAAAAAAAAAACACTGTAATAAAAAGCCAGGAAAAGAGAACTAGAGTGAAGTTTTTCTTGTTACACTCTTTTAGACACATTTGAGGGATGTTGGCCAAGACTTTTAATAGTGTTAAAAGCATGTTAAAAATGATGTCACAATACCTTTAAAGTTCACTTAAGGCCTCCACTGTTCATGTTATCACATAATTCACATAGGACTGAGGTCCAACACTGCTTTGGTTGTGCTTCTGGGGACCAGACCTGACCTGAACCAGGAGACCTGGGGGGTACAAGTCTGATGTATTATTTATATACTATTGCCACTTTTCCACTAGTCTCGCTTCAGCCCGGCTTGGCTCGGCGCGGCTCGACGCGGCTCCACCCGTGTGTTTTTCCACAGCCAGGTGAGAAGTGGGGGGTGGGGTGAAGCTGCTGTGACGTACTCGATTGCGCAACCGCTTTGTTCATGTCGGCGCTGATGAGAAATCAGCTGGAGCCGCGAGCGGCTGAGAGTAAAACAGCCCGTCTACATCCCTTTTTTAATTTTTTCTCGACAGCCACCAGGTTTATGAACATCTGCACCTCAGAGTTGGATCACCAAACAGACGTTTTTGCTGTATAATAAAATCGCCGCGAGTCACCTTGCGCTGACTCCCCGCTTCCTGATTCAAACGTTTGACGGCCCCGCCCCCGACCAATCAGTGGCGCGGAGGGTGGTGACGTCGGAAATAGTCCCTGCTCAGCCCTGATAGAACCTCGCTAGAATGGTTACAGAAAAATGTATCGGCTTGGAGCGGCTCTACCCGTCTCAGCCCTAGTGCGAAAGGGCAAAACGGGGCTGTGGCGGGTAGAACCGAGGTGAAGCAAGACTAGTGCAAAAGGGCCATAAGAGAAGTATTTTAAAGTCTATTCTCTGAGGTCCAGGGAACCGGTGTAAGGACCTCAGAACCGGACTGATGTGGTCCAGGTTCTTAGTTCTGGTGAGGACCGGCAGCAGGGTTCTGGACCAGCTGTAGCCGCCACAAACCGGTCTGTAGAAAACTACCAGAAAGACTTAAGGAAACACCTACTAACATACTTTGGCTTATTGTGTTATATTTAATGTTACTAACGACTAATTACAGTACAGTTAACATTTTGATTTGCACAACAATTCATTTTCATTTTGCATAAAAGGTTTACATTTATTAATCCTTTTTTTATTACACTTTTACTGGAGAATATTCTGAGGTATTTACTTACCGGTAGTTTTACATCCCTCATCTCCAAGTCTCTAGCATCAAAGGTGGGCTGGAGGTCCACCAGCAGCCCACTTCCTATGATGTTCCCAACCAACCGTACTGGTTCAGTCCGTCATGGACTTTAATTCGTTGCTCGGTGAGGCATTGGGAAGGAAATTAATGCATGCCATTTTGTGTGATTTGCAGTGATGGCTCCTCCACAGTGGACCACCTCCGTCCTGTTGGCTTCTCTGATCCTTGTCCTCTGGTCCGCCTCTGCGTGGTCAGATTCCTCCACCAACCCATCGGCTCTCACCAGGTTCAAGAGAGGTCAGATTACACCTGCCACCAAAGCTAAAATTGAGAAATCCCTCGATGTCGCGTTGAAAGCCCTGACTATTTTCAAAGATGAGATGAGTAAGATTGACCGGAACACAATGACCACTGTGATGAAGGCCCTAGCGGACTTTGCTGCCCTGGCACCGGGCATCGGCAGTGCGATCTCCGCTGTCATCAGTCTGGTCTTACTTTTCATACCAACTGAGGATAAAGTGATGAAAGAGTTTGCTATTGTCAACAATAAGCTGGACTCCATCTCCATGCAGATCTCCCAACTTAACACTCACGTGAAGGTTTCCAGCTTCCTCGGTACCTACTCTACAAACGAAGCAACCATCATCAATGCCTGGAAGGAGCTCGAAAAGCTCAACAAGAAGCCATTGAATGATAATACGCAAGGCGAGATTAAAAAATTTATTAAATACTGCAAGGACACAAATGTCAGGAAGGATGTTGACAACTTATTTCACTTTCTGACAGTGGAAGGCATATCCATCAGTGAAAACATCAACACTTTGTACAAAGAGAAGTTTAAATGTCACGTTAAGTACATGGGTATATATAGCTTGTATTTAAATGATCTGATGTTGAAAGGAATGATTCTGAATCAGGCTTATTTAAAACTGAGTCATCAAAGCTCACCTGGTGACCACACCGAATTGGTTAACAAGCTGAAGAAACTCTATGAAATTCAAAAAAAGAGATTTCATGAGTGCTACGACTCCTACGAGAAACAGATGGAGACGGATGTGGTGGAGATTGCTAAAAGCCGCAGTCCTGATGATAAAATGGGCATCGCTAAACAGGTGCATGCTCATCTTGATGATAAGTACGACTGGTACAATTGGCAGGTGGTGGTGTATAACACCAAAGACGATAAAAAACACCGGATATATAACATGAGAAAGATTAATGCCAACACTGTGACAGTAGCTGTGACCTACACCCTGAAGGTCAGTCCGGCTGAGGAGGAAATTGTTGGACGAGCAATCAGGAAATTATCGGCAAAATGTGATGTTAAGGATGTTGAACGATTGAAAGATCATTTAATAACTCTCCCTTCTCCAGGAGTAGGTCGTTCTCAAAGAAACGTCTCTTTGTCTGAATATGTCAAGATAGGAGATGTGATACATAGAAATAAAGACGTTGCAGAATTCCCAAAGCCCTTACATATAATTAAATGTAAAAATAAGATGCACAAGAGTGTTGCTCTGCACGTCTCCAAGAAGCTACCGGTCTGCAAACCGAACCCATGTAAGAACAGTGGAGTGTGCAATAGGCTGCTGGAGTCCAACTACTTCCTGTGTGAGTGTCAGGACAGTTCCTATGGAGACGTATGTGAAAAGAAAGTTAACACAAACCAGATTACTGAGATGCTCAGGGACGTTCCCTTCACCGTCCCTGTAGGAGAACCACCAAAGGTGCCATATCCCCCGGGTGTAAGGAGGAGCAGAATCTAAGTATCTAAGCCCCGCCTTTAACCCTCCCCTAATTTAAACTAATACATTTCAAAATTAAATACCATAACACATTTAATAGTAAAACTTTTTGTCGTTAACGTTATATACTGGCTGCAACACTGAACAAACGGTTTAACAGTTAGTTTCTCCCTGGAGCGAGTAACAGATGGAGGCACCACCTATAAGCTCATCACGTCAACATCAGAGGACAGGTCAGGGTCAGGGACAGGTCATGTCACATGTTAGTTTAAATCCCTGTTTGTGAGCAAAAGACAAGAAAAACCTCTCTGTATGTATTGCAAAGAAGAAAAGTTTTACTTTAAAGTTTTGTGTCTCTCATCAAATGTTTGGATGATAAAGAACGAGGCTCTGATATGGTTCTGGTTGGATTACGAGTGAATCAGTGAATAAAAATAATTGATTTAATCATGTGTTTAATCAGCGGTATTTCTTTCGGCCACACAGAAACCATCATTTTCAACAACCAAGGAAAATCACGGCATACACTTTCATTGTTATGCTGATGATACGCAGCTCTATTTGTCTATGAAGCCGGATGAAACAGAACCGTTAGTTAAACTTCAGGCATGTCTTAGGGACATCAAGGACTGGATGTCCGGAAATGTCTTTTTCTAAATTCAGATAAAACAGAGGTTATCATTCTTGGTCCAGAGCATCTTAGGAAGGGATTAGATGGTGTTGCAATGGCTTCCAGTGCAACTGTGAGAAACCTTGGTGTGGTTTTCGATCAGGATTTGTCGTTTAAACCATATGTTAATCAGGTTTGTAAAATAGCATTTTTCCATCTCCGTAATATTGCAGAGATTAGGAAAATCCTCTTGCAGAGTGATGCAGAAAAACTAGTTAATGCGTTTGTATCTTCTAGACTAAATTACTGTAATGTGTTATTAGCAGGATGTCCAAGTAATTTGCTGAATAGGCTCCAGCTGATCCAGAATGCAGCAGCACGAGTACTGACAGGAATCAGCAGGAGAGACCACGTCTCTCCAGTGTTAGCGTCGCTCCATTGGTTACCCGTAAAATTCAGAATCCAATTTAAAATGTTATTACTTGCATATAAAGCCCAAAACAGCTTAGCTTCGCATTATTTGCAAGACCTGATAGTGCCTTATGTTCCTGTCAGAGCCCTCCGTTCTCGGAGTGCAGGTTTACTCGTAGTTCCTAGAGTATCTAAATGTAGATTTGGAGGGCGGGCGTTCTGCTATCAGGCACCACTACTATGGAACCAACTTCCAATCTGGGTTAAGGAGGCTGACACCACCTCCACCTTTAAAACTAAACTTAAAACCTTTATGTTTAGTAAAGCCTATAGTTAGTGTTTAGTAAACCTCTAGCTGGTGTTGGTAAATCTCTAGGTAGTGTAAACTCTAGTGTGTTAGAGTCACTCCTGTAGTTTCTTGTACTGGCCCCCCCCTTTCTTCTCTTTTTTCTCTTTTGTACATGGTGCAGCATCCTCTGCCGGTGGCGAAGAGCATCTCTAAATGCACAACACCGGAACCTGCAGCGTGGGAGTGAGAGGGGCAGGGTAACGGCCCGGGCAGGCGGGGGAGAGGTTTTTCCGTCAAGACTCCTCTCCCTGGCCCTGCCCCTTCTCAACCTTTCCCCGACCCTGAACCCCAACCTGGGGCTTGCTGATTGGGCCGGAGCTTCGGGAGCTGCGTGCTGGCCTGCGGTCCCCACCCCGGGTCATCCCGTTGCTGCTTCCACCTGCCTGCTGTGCTGCTGACGTCCCCGACCCCCAGTCTGACTTCCTTATGATCCAGGTCCTGCTCAAGGTTTCTTCCTCCTAAAGGGGAGTTTTTCTTGCCACTGTTTGGCTTAAGGTTTTTCTCCCACTAGGGGAGTTTTTACCTGCCATTGTTTATGTAATAATTGCTCGGGGGTTCTGGGTCTCTATATAAATAAAATTGAATTGAATTGAGAAGCATGCTGGGATGTTTGAGGGCGTGTGTCCATGTCAAGTCAATTTAACTCAGTTTTATAATGCGTCTATTACAACACAGTAATGACGACGCAGGTCTGGATCATAGGTGGCGCCCGCCCTGCTCCTCGTCTTCGTCAGCACCAACATGCAGACGCGAGCTGGACTTCTGAAGACCTGCATGTGATCCGTGTTCTACAGTCGTACAGTCGTACCTACAATCGTAGCTACAGTCACAGCTACAGTCGCAGTTACAGTCGTAGCTACAGTTGCAGCTACAGTTGTAGCTACAGTCGTACCTACAGTCGCACAGCTACAGTCGCAGCTACAGTCACAGCTACAGTCATAGCTACAGTCGCAGCTACAGTCACAGCTACCATCGTAGCTACAGCCGCAGTTACAGCCACAGCAACAGTCACAGTTACAGCCGTAGCTACAGTTGCAGCTACAGTCGCAGCTACAGACACAGCTACAGTCACAGCTACAGTCGTAGCTACAGTCGCAGCTACAGTCACAGCTACCATCGTAGCTACAGCCGCAGTTACAGCCGCAGCTACAGACGCAGCTACAGTCACAGCTACAGTCGTAGCTACAGTCGTAGCTACAGTCGCAGCTACAGATGCAGCTACACTTGCAGCTACAGTCATAGTCACAGCTAGAGTCGTAGCTACAGACACAGCTACAGTCGCTGCTATAGTCGTAGCTACAGTCGTAGTTACAGTCGCAGCTACAGTCGTAGCTACAGTTGCAGCTACAGTCGCAGCTACAGTCGTAGCCAAAGTTGCAGCTGCACTTACAGCTACAGTCGCAGCTACAGTTGCAGTAGGGGCTCAGCGCTTTATGCTACAGTTGTAACTACAGTTGAAGCGGGGGCTCAGTGTCATCATGCTAAAGTCGTAGCTACAGTCGTAGCTACAGTCGCAGTAGGGGCTCAGCACCGTCGTGCTACAATAACAGCTACAGCCGCAGCTACAGACACATCCAGAATTGCAGCTACAGTTGCAGTTACACATGCAGCTACAGTCGCAGTAGGGGCACAGCGCCGTCATGCTACAGCCACAGCTACAGTCATAGCTACAGTCACAGCTACAGTCGCAGCTACAATCACAGCTACCATCGTAGCTACAGCCGCAGCTACAGATGCAGCTACAGTTCCAGCTACAGTCATAGCTACACCCACAGCTACAGGCGTAGCTACAGCCGCAGCTACTGTCACAGCTACAGTTGTAGCTACAGCCGCAGCTACAGTCGCAGTTACAATCGTAGCTACAGCCGCAGCTACAGTCGCAGTTACAATCGTAGCTACAGTCACAGCTACAGTCGCAGTTACAGTCGCAGTTACAGACGCAGCTACACTTGCAGCTACAGTCGCAGCTACCATCATAGCTACAGCCGCAGTTACAGCCGCAACTACAGACGCAGCAACAGTCACAGTTACAGCCGTAGCTACAGTCACAGCTACAGTCATAGCTACAGTCGCAGCTACAGTCACAGCTACCATCGTAGCTACAGCCGCAGCTACAGACGCAGCTACAGTCACAGCTACAGTCGCAGTTACAGACGCAGCTACACTTGCAGCTACAGTCACAGCTACCATCGTAGCTACAGCCGCAGTTACAGTCACAGCTACAGTCGCAGCTACAGTCACAGCTACCATCGTAGCTACAGCCGCAGTTACAGTCACAGCTACAGACGCAGTTACAGTTGTAGCTACAGTCACAGTCGGGGTTCAACGCCGTCGTGCCACAGCCGCAGCTACAGACGCATGCAAAATTAGCAAGCAAACAGAGGACCTTCGACCTCCACATTCCTGAGGTTCTCAGTCCCAGTCAGTTAATGTCCTACATGTCAGAGATGTAATTTGGTGCTAAACCAGGAAGAAAACTGTTTTAAAGTCAGTGCAGAGACCCGAGGACTGGACTAATACGGTGATGTGTCCTGGTTCTGTTCGGGACTGGAGCAGCAGCATCCTGGACTTGGTTTAGAGCCCAGTTGTCTGACCTGCTGAAGACAAACACCTGGATTAGTTCTACATCTGGTTAAGGCACATTTTAGATTTTAATAAGCTACTGATGTTGATTTAGCCTGTAGCTATTAAAGTTCAGATCTAGATTCCTCTAAGAATTTAATATTCGTTGTTCCAGATGCTCAGTTGCCAATGCAGCAGTATGTGAGTATCTTCACTAATATTTAATATAGCCTATATACCTTTAAAACATAAATATGTATGGAAAATCCAAGTTCCTCAAATGTTTTCTGTTTGGTCATTTCCATTAAATTTGCTGCTGATGATTCTTGATTTTCTGTTAATAAACCTAAATACCAGAGAGTCAATCATTATTGTTGTCTTAGTTGACTTACAAGACGTTAAATAAACATTTATAGCTGCTAACTTTCATAAATGTTACTAATGGATGATTTCTGATATTGATATTAAAACGAGTTTATAATTGCAGATCAATTTCATAGGAACCATTGAGAACGGTCCATTATCATGTAAATATGATCTTTATCTCCCTCTTGTGGTGAAAACATGAATTACAAGAACATTTTATGTTTCCGATGATGATGATGATGATGATGATGATGATGATGATGATGATGATGATGATGTGGTGAACTATGAAAAAGTTGAAGACCTGCCTGCTTTTGTCCGATCCACAGATCAATAAATCAGCTGTGTGTGATGGAAACATTAGCCTTAGCCTGGCTACAGAGCAGCAGACGGATGTTTTGTCTCTGAAAGATCAGCTCTGGGGTCACAGGGGGCGGTTTATGAGAATCCTAGCGTTTAGTCTTCATCATTTTGTGATCTTCAAAAATAGCAGCTTTTACTCAGTGTCACTGATGCATTGAGACGCCTGATGTATGTTTGACTCACTTGCTAATGATGTATTAAATCTCCTAAACTGGGTCCTTTTTACTGATAATCTCATGCATATATTAATCAGGTTTGTAAAATAGCGTTTTTTCAATGTCCATAATGTCACAAAGATTAGGAACATCAGGCCAGCACGCAGCTCCTGAAGCTCCGGCCTGCAAACATGCACAAAAGAGAAAATAGGCGGCCAGCACAAGAAACTACAGGAACGATGGACCAAAATGATGGCTATTAGATACTTATAATAAGTAAAAATGGAAACAGAGAATGTGGCCCTGTGATGGACTGGTGACCTGTCCAGGGTGTAACCCCTGCCTCTCACCTGAAATGAGCTGGGATAGGCTCCAGCAGACCCCCGTGACCCCGCAAGGGATAAAGCGGGTATAGATAATGGATGGATGGATGGATGGAAACGGAGAAGAGAGGAAGGGAAGAGGAGAGGAGAAGAAGGGTCAGAGGCACCGCCCAGTGGATCATGTCAGCAGCATATCTATATATCTATAGCACGATATCTACCACGAAGCTATATTTGAGACTAGTTCTTTAGCTGCAGCTATGACTACTGACTCTAACACACTAGAGTTTACACTACCTAGAGATTTACCAACACCTGCTAGAGGTTTACTATACACTAACTATAGGCTTTACTAAACAGAAAGGTTTTAAGTTTAGTTTTAAAGGTGGAGGTGGTGTCAGCCTCCTTAACCCAGATTGGAAGTTGGTTCCATAGTAATGGTGCCTGATAGCAGAACGCCCGCCCTCTAAATCTACATTTGGATACTCTGGGAACTACGAGTAAACCTGCACTCTGAGAACGGAGAGCTCTGCCAGGAACATAAGGCACTATAAGGTATTGCAAATATTGCGGAGCTAAGCCGTTTCTGGCTTTATACGCAAGTAATAAAATTTTAAATTGGATTCTGAATTTTACGGGTAACCAATGGAGCGACGCTAACACTGGAGAGACGTGGTCTCTCCTGCTGATTCCTGTCAGTACTCGTGCTGCTGCATTTTGGATCAGCTGGAGCCTATTCAGCAAATTACTTTGACATCCTGCTAACAACACATTACAGTAATCTAGTCTAGAAGATACAAACGCATGAGTTTTCTGCATCACTCTGCGAGAGGATTTTTCCTAATCTCTGCAATATTACGGAGATGGAAAAATGCTATTTTACAAACCTGATTAACATATGGTTTAAATGACAAATCCTGATCGAAAACAACACCAAGGTTTCTCACAGTTGCACTGGAAGCCATCGCAACACCGTCTAATCCCTTCCTAAGATGCTCTGGAGCAAGAATGATAACCTCTGTTTTATCTGAATTTAGAAGCAAGAAATTTCTGGACATCCAGTCCTTGATGTCCCTAAGACATGCCTGAAGTTTAACTAACGGTTCTGTTTTATCCGGCTTCATAGACAAATAGAGCTGCGTATCATCAGCATAGCAATGAAAGTGTATGCCGTGATTCTGGATTATACTTCCCAATGGCTGCATGTATAAACTGAACAAGATTGGCCCTAGCACTGAACCCTGCGCTGGTACTGAACTATTACTGAGCTGGTACTGCACTGGTACTGCACTGGTATTAGACTAGTATTGGTTCTGAGCTAGTACTGAACTGGTATTGAATTTGTACTGTATTGGTATTTCACTGGTACTGAACTGGTATTAAACTGGTGCTGCACTGGTACCGAACTGTTACTGAACTGGTACTGCACTGGTATTGCACCGGTATTGCACTGGTTCTGAGCTAGAACTGAAACTGTACTGCACTGGTACTGTACTGGTATTGAACTGGTATTTCACTGGTATTGCAGTGTTATTGCAGTGGGATGGATCAGAGATGGATGAGATGGCAGGATACCGTTGGGGTTCAATTCAAAGAGAACAAAAACAGACAAACAAACAACCTAGGACCTTGGAGACCCAAAATGTTGTTAGTTTTTAGTTGTTTCTGTTGAACATTTGAACCTGGAGGTCAATAGATCCAGACTCTAGTGCTCGGTAGAGGAACCGCAGGGTTGGAGGTCTTACTTTAGATCAGGGGTCTCCAACCCTGGTACTGGAGAGCACCTATCCAGCATGTTTTAGATGTTTCCCTGCTTCAGCACACCATGATACAAGGAGCTGTGTCATCAACAGAACTGTCCAGACCTTGATGACAAGTTAATGACGACCATTGATTAGAATCAGATGTGTTCATGCAGGGAGACACCTAGAACATGCTGGATAGGTGCTCTCCAGGACTATGGTTGGAGACCCCTGCTTTAGGTTTTAGTCATCAAGTCGCCCTGAAACAAGAAGTTACATCTTCACATACAGACCTGCAGCAGAGAAAAAGTATTTTTATCACTGACCAGAGATAGAATGACACCACGACTGGATTTGATGGGAGATAAAAGATTCTGTTTCAGATGTTTAGGTTTAGGTAGAATAGAATAGAATAGAATAGAAAGCCTTTATTATCATTGTACAGGTACAGTGAAATTCGGCAGCAGCTCCGTCAAAGTGCACACATCTAAAGACTATGTAAACAGGGAAACATAAATATATACATATATATATATATATATATATATATATATATATATATATATATATATATATATATATATATATATATATATATATACACACACTATAAACAAGAGTGAATGGGAGGATAAAAAATGTACATGGATGGGTGGGGGGATATTGCACTTAAATGGATGGAAGAATAATATTGCCCTTGAAAGGATGGGAGTATTGCACATAGATAGTAGAATTTTGGGACATTGTGGATAGAAGGTAGAAAATATTGCACAGAAAATATGAGGTAGCTTATAGGTTGAGGAATGGCGCTTTTGTAGTCCCACCTCCGCCCGGCTCGGCTCGGTGCGGCCCCGTCTTGCGCGTTTGCACTAGGGGCTGAGACGGGTAGAGCCGCTCCAAGCCGATACTATTTCTGTAACCATTCTGGCGAGGTTCTTTGCGAGCTGAGCGGGGACTATTTCTGACGTCACCACCCTCCGCGCCACTGATTGGTCGGGGGGCGGGGCCGGCAGACGTTTGAATCAGGAAGCGGGAGTCAGCGCGAGAGCGACCCGCGGCTCGCGGCGATTTTATTATAAAGCGCAAAACATCTGTTTGGTGATCCAACTCTGAGGTGCAGATGTTCATAAACCTGGTGGCTGACGAGAGAATTAAAAAAGGGATGTAGACGGGCTGTTTTACTCTCAGCCGCTCGCGGCTCCAGCTGATTTCTCATCTGCGCCGACACAAACAAAGGTGTTGCGCAATCGAGTACGTCACAGCAGCTTCACCCCAACCTGCCCACTTCTCACCTGGCTGTGGAAAAACAAACGGGTAGAGGCGGGTAGAGGCGTGACGAGCCGAGTCGGGCTCAGTAAGTCCTAGTGCAAAAGTGCCAAAAGTTCACAGCTTTGGGGAAGAAGCTGTCCTCTTTTTGTACGGGTTCGTAAGGACCTGAAGCGCCTCCCAGAGGGCAACAGGTCGAAAAAGTGGAAGCCGGGGTGGGTGTTGTCCTTTAAAATGTTCCTTGCTCTGTTGAGGCAGCGGGAGCTGTAGATGTCAGACAGGGATGGCAGACCTGGACCTGTTGACACAGCGGGAGCTGTAGATGTCAGACAGGGATGGCAGACCTGGACCTGTTGACACAGCGGGAGCTGTAGATGTCAGACAGGGATGGCAGAGAGGGCAGAGGGCAGCCGATGATCTTCCGTGCTGTGTTTGCCACCCTCTGCAGCCTCTTCCTGTCTGCCTCCGTGCAGCTGGAGTGCCACACTGTCACGGCATGGGTCAGCAGGCTCTCTATGGTGGACCGGTAGAAGGTCACCAGCAGCTGTGTGTTCAAGTTCTCCTTCCTGAGCACCCTCAGGAAGTGCAGCCGCTGCTGAGCGTTCTTCACCTCAACTCTTCCCACTTTTTATTTGGCAGACAGCCCCCTTGATGGATGTGAGGAAATTAAATATCTAGGTCATGTCATTTCTGATGACTGGACGGATGACAAAGACCTGTATCGACAGCGCTGTAAAATTTATTCTCAAGCTAACATGCTCATCAGGAAGTTTTATATGTGTTCTGACTCTGTGAAGTGTTCCCTGTTTCGAACCTACATCACACCGTTATATACTGCTCACTTGTGGTCTAACTATATGAAAAAGAGCATGCAGAGGCTCAAGGTAGCATACAATGATGCAATGAGGTTCCTGCTCCGTGTTCCTAGGTGGCATAGTGCCAGTCAATTGTTTGTGTCCAACAGAGTGCAAACTTGTGAGGCACTCTTAAAGGAGCATGAGGCAGGATTGTGGCAAGATTTATGAAAAAAATCCGTATACATTTTAAGTTTTCTAGTAATAATGTCAGATGAAGCGTTCCAAACCCAAAAGAATGATTCCTCTAGTGTATCTCTCCTTTGCCTTGAACAGGCTGTGTGCTGCAAAATGTGCTGCAATTCGGTCCCGAATTTCCCGCGCTGGGCTGCGGATGTGACGTCACATGACGCTGCATGCACGTTCTCCCCGTTCTCCCGTGCCAGCTTCACTGTTGGCTGCAGTACCCCCAACGGCCGTCGTGGTGAAGGGTGGCGCTAGAGAGTTTCATTTCTTAAAAGGAGCCTCAAGCTCCTTTAAGACAGTTGATGTTTAGTTTTATGTGTCGATTGGACAAATCAGAGAACCACATAATTGAAGCTTTAGTCAGCCCTTTGAAAAGCTGCTATAGATTCACCTCTAGGATAAGGTGGCATTGGTGCAATAGCTTGAATGTTTTATAAATTGAATATTTTGTATATACAAGCAATAGCTTGTATGTCTTATAAATGTATATTTTGTACTTTTGTATTTCTTTTTTATACATTTTATATTGTATTGTGTTTTATATGGAACTGTGTCTGCATGCAATAAAGTTGTTAATATATATATGTATATATATATATATATATATAGATATATATATATATATATATATATATATATATATATATATATATATATATATATATATATATATATATATATATATATTATGTGTATATAATGTGTACGTATTGCAAAACCAACTATTTTGGATGATAAAGCCCAACTGTATGAGGCTGCCTGGGGTATTGCGCAATACCAGCAAGAATGGATCGTCTCAAACTGACAACAGAGCGTTCTGTGTGCTCATGATCTTGCAAGTTCATTCTTCCGAGAACGACTAGCAAGAACATTCTCTCCAAGAACACAAGTCTATTCTTTGCATTCTCTGTATTGAGAAAGGCCCATAGTTTTAGTCAACAAGTCGCCCTGAAACAGGAAGTTACATCATCACATACAGACCTGCAGCAGAGAAAAAGTATTTATATTACTGACCAGAGACAGAATGACACCACGACTGCAGCTCTTCATCACCCTACTGCTTCACTTTGAAGGTAAAGATCAACTTTTTGACATGTTTCGGGGCTTTATGTGATTTAAACCAGGGGTGGGTAATCCTGGTCCTCCAGGGTCGTGTCCTGCAGGTTTTACACGTTTCCCTGCTTCAGCAAAACCCTGACAGAAACGTCTGAGTCGTTACCAAAGCTGTGCTGACCTGGACAGGTGTCTGTCCTCAGCCTCCGTCCTCCACCGACACTCCTGTCATCAGTGAGACGCCCCCCGGTGGCAGCAGCTGGTATAACATGTAGACGTGGATCAGTGGAGGACCGGCTCGTTTTTGGAGAACCACATTCACAGCTTTTGTCTTTGTTAACGTACTGAAATCAGTGACCTGAGGGTGTGAACTTCACACCCTCAGGTCACTCATTTCAGTACGTTAAAAAAAAAAACAGAAGCTGGTTATTCACCTACATGTCTCTGCAAAAAACAGGCTGTTTTATACAATCCAATATATCATTTCAGCTAAAAATATATTTTTCACATTGAAGTGTAACAAAGTAAATTTAAGTATTTTAAGTATTTTACCAAAACCAAAAGTTCTTCTTTTATTCTTCTGTTTCTGAAAAAATGGGTCAAAGACGAAGCAGAAGAGGAAGGTTTGCTTCCTCTTTTTATGTTGCCATGAAACCAAATATAACATTGAATTAAAGCTGTAAGCGATGAACGGGCCTCCACCCTTGTGCACGTTCAGGCTGCAGTGGTAGCTTGTTTGACTTGTAGATTCTTCAGGCCTGGACATTTAGTGGATGAAACCACCCACGACTCTCTATGTCAAACCATTCAAAAGTTATGGAAGAAAATAGGGACTATCAGATATCGACCAATCAGATGAAGGGGTGGGGCTAATTTGCACCAATTATGTTCAAGGATTCAAAACCGAGTCCGATGACACCACCCAATACTCTCGATGTCATACCATTCAAAAGTTATGGCAGAAAGTAGGAACTATCAAATATGGACCAATCAGATAAAGGGGGGGTGCTTTTTGGCATCTATCGTCGCCATGGTAACGCTTTTGACTGAAAAAAGTAATGGGAAATCGTCCCAGGATTAAGACGCACATTTTGATGTATAACACACCTGGGTGCACGTTACGGTTCGGGCGAAGAAGAGACTGAAGAAATGGCATAAATTGCGCCAAAATTAAACGATTAATTCAAAATGGCCGACTTCCTGTTCGGTTTCGGCCATGGCGCCAAGAGACTTTCTTTCTTTTAGTTGCAACATGATACAGGTGTGCATCGATTTTCGTGCATGTACGTCAAACCGTATTGTGGGGCATGAGGCGCAATGTTTTCCAGGGGGCGCTGTTGAGCCGTTAATCCAAACCATTAAATATCAATATCAACTGTGCCGGGGGGGTCCCGGGACAGTTCATCCAAGTAAGCGCCGCGAACGCGTGGCGCTCGAACTCAAACGTCCTTGTCAGTGGGGCTGATAAGAGGGGGAGCCAGGAAGGCGTTGGATGGGGGTGGGGGAGTTGTGGTTGTCAGTGTGAGTGTGTGTGTGTGTGTGTGTGTGTGTGTGTGTGTGTGTGTGTGCGATAGTCTGTGAGCCTTCACCCAAAGCTCCTCAGCCAAAAAGTCCTTGGTGTAATCAGGCAGCTCGGTACAGTTCTGGGAGGAAAATGTTGCAGGTGTTGTGGGAGAGGGGGAGGGTTTGAGCAGAGTTGTCTTGTTTACATTCCTCCAGGGAGATTTGTGACGGAAGAGGCCTGCCAAGCCACTCCGTCAAGGGCAAATTGTAGAATCAACAATTCTTGAGATCAGGCAGCCCAGTAATTTTCCGTCTGCCTTCAAGTCTCTGGTTCATCAATGGCAACTCCAATCAGCCGAAGCCGGGTACCCAGCTTCTCCAAGGTGTTCTCCATCTTGCTAATGAGCTCGAAGACCGCCGCTAGCCTGCGATTCTGTTCAAGGATCACATCCAGCTTGTGGCCCTGCTCTAGAGTCTGAGTGCGGATCCCCGTGCTTATTCCTTCAGCAACGTCGGGCAGCTTATAGAGGGCCAGAACGGCTGTCACCGACTTACGAGATTGACGATAGGCCAGGAACATCCCCACTCCAATTAGAAGAAATCCTGCTATCATAAATCCAATTATGAAGGCGTCTTAAATGTCCTCGATGGTTAGGATCCTGAGGCACAACGGCTTCCAGTTCTTGTAAGAGTCCATCGTGTAACCAGCAAAAAAAGTTCCGTCGGGGCAGGAGGGCTCCCTAACCCCCTGACTTCTTCTCATGACGGTGGACCTCGGCCCGGGTCCTGCAAAGCTGCTTCCCTGCAGGTTTCACATGTTTCCCTGATTCAGCAAAAACCTGAGGGCGTCCAAATTGTGCAACAGTCCGGCTTGTGTCACCCCTGATACATGGGCATATACTGTGTATGAAATTAGCCCTTAGTGCAGGAGAAAGTAAGGGAAAATGATTCTATCAAGTGGAGGTTATTGAATGTTGCTTCTGTGTTGACAAACCTAAATATGTAGGTTAAATATGTTTCTTGGGTCAGGTTGATGTGTGAAGTGTAAAACTTTTGTGTTTTTCTCTGCAGCAGGAATCAGTGATGGAATCGTTCTCCATCACAGAGCTGGAGATGATGTCGTTTTACCGCCTGACTTTGATTCACATTACCCATGTTCTGATGTTGACTGGATTCTTTACAATCCATATATAAATTTCATCGTTCGTCAAGGAAATATTGTGAAGACGTCACCTGGAGCTGAAAGGATGAGTTTGAGCAGTAACTGCTCTCTGATCATCAACAACATCACTGCTGAAGATGCTGGTCTTTACAACTGTAGGATTAGAAAAACTCTTAGTCCCACATCTGTGTATCTGAATGTTTTAACAGGTGAGTGTAAACGCTGTTAAAAGCTTGTGTGGATTTGTCAGCAACATGATCGTCTGGTCTGTTTGGGATCGTCCTCAACATGATGGATCCTCTCAGAGGAACTGGACCACAAACACCTGACGTTTATTTACACGTTTAAATATTTGATTCTTCCATCAGACAATCACTCAGTAAAACTGGATCAGTAAAATGAAGAGTTTCTCATATTCAAGTGGCTGAAATAACAGTTATTTGTTTTGTTCCAGTCTCTCCATATCAACCACATGGGGATCCAGGAAGGGATGGAGATGTGACATTACGCTGTTCTCTGAAGAAATACCTTTATGGCTGTGAGAAGAACAGCATAATCTGGGTGGATGAGACAGGAACTGTGCTGCTTGGTGAAGGTGATGGGTTTGTGTCTGGAGGACAGAACAACTGTGTTTCTGATCTGATGGTGAAACATCAGAGATGCTCCAAGAGAAGATTCACCTGCCAGGTTGTTGAAGGAGACAGAGTGAAGATAGATGCTGAATACACGCTGGACTTTACAGGTAAGACCCTGAAATCATGAAGACCTGGGGCCTCATCTATAAAGCTTGCTTGCGCAGAAAAAGCGCCTGAAAGTTGCGGAAGCCGCCATCTACGCAAAGCCTCGGATCTAAAAAGAAAAAACTAACCGAAAAATCTGCGTATCCCTACGGCAACCCTCACCCTCCCGTAAGAATTTACTTAAGACATGGGGAACTGGCGACGCAGGCTGTGAGGTGGTGAAATGAAGTCAGATTCATGTCATACTCTTAATAATGTCATCACATATCACAACATATATCAGACTTATAATAAAATAGTGCTGATAACGGAGCAGGCGGCGGGGGGGGGCGGGGGCGGGGATGACTGCCGCTCCGAGCCCACTACTCCACGCCGAAGAGGAAAAAAGAAAGTGTTCTGATTAAAATAAGGAAAGTTGGACTATATAACAATTGCGTTCATAAGGATAAAGTTTTTAAAAAAATAAAAATTAAAGAAATAGTCCCTTCTCCCCGTGTGTGTCTGCCTGTCATGCCGGGTACATGCGCTCATGTTGTTTACTTTTAAGCCGGAATTATGGTTCTGCGTCACACCAACGCAGAGCCTACGCCGTAGGGTCCGGCGTAGGGTGCGCGTCGCCACGTACCCTACGCCGTTGGCTCTGCGTTGGTATAACGCGGAACCCAAAAAACAGCCTAGAGCAGCTCTGAGGGGAGACGGGAGGGAGGAGGGGGAGCGGGGGCTGCCGGGCCGCCGCCCCGAGTGTCTTGATGATTTGCTGAGCCTGCCGTTAGTTTTTAAACTGTAAAAAGTGGGGGGGACAAATACATCATTTTGAAAAGTCGGGGGGACATGTCCCCCCTGTTCCCAGTGGAAATTGCGTCGTGCGATCGTGGCACTAACGGGCAGCAACGACGTGCTGCCACTCACTCGCTTTATTTTATACTATTTACTTTTTCTACTTTTACTGTGACCACCAAATAATCTCGTTTCACTGTCCTCTCTCCACATCATCCACAACATCTAGATCTCAGATCTCAGCGAAATTCAGTGGCACGGTAGCTCGACACGTTCATTCATTCTGACGCATTCATCCCTAACAGGCTGCAGGAAGCCACTGCGCATGCTCAGTAGGCTCATCCATATGGATTTATGGGCGTGTTGAGGGCGGGATATGGGGCGGATTCAGCTGCGCAGCTTTCCAGGTGGACTGTGATTCATAAAGGGAATATTGCGTGGAAGTCTGCGTGCACGCGGTTTTATAGATCCGGATTTTTTTTTGCGCCCGCCATTTTCGGCTTTCGGGCGTACATGCACTTTTTGTATGAATCCTACGCACTCCATTTTAAATGAGGCCCCAGGAAACTAGGTTAAGATGAAGATAATAAAAATGGGATGTCATCATTCAGACTTTACAATTTTTATGAGTTTAAGTGTTAATATTGACTTTCTGACCATTTTGTTGAATCCTTCGATTCCAGATTCCAGTCTGATCAATACCAGATTGATTATTGAATGGGTGTTCGGGGGGCTGATGGTGGTTCTGGTCATCATCGCTACGTTTCTCATCATTTACAGGATGAAAGTTAAAATGAACAATCCCAAAAATCAAACAGGTGTGTCTGTCAGGTTGTTATTTAGTTTCTGAAGTTAGATTGAGTTAAACTCTGAAACAAAATCAACAAACAGGGTTTTCTCAAACTGGAATAAAGTAGTTAAAGATGTGATTGTTTGTGAAAATGGCGTGGAGACTGGTGGACAAAATCCTCTGGATCTGAGAGTCAGTGAGAGTCTGAGATGTTGGATTTCATCTGCTGGTTTTGAAAGAACTACTGCAGGATAAAATGATCTAAACTAGACTTGAAGAGAAGACGTCACAGCTGCACATGTTATTATTTATGTTTATTTGATATGGACATAGCAATTACATTGGACAAACCAGATGCATTGTTTAAGTGTTTTCGCACAAGTGCTAATTCGCAACAGTTGTCCATAGGCAGCTTTTGAAAAGATGACATGTAGAGAAAAGAGGAAGTAGAAACTATTTCTTCCCTCCAGCATCACTTGAAATGTAACATCAGTGACTTATTAATGACAAGTTAATCAGAAGTTATATTATTATTAATAAAAATGACAGAATAAAGATAATAAATGTGTAATCTAGTCAACTAACTAAGAATTTAAAATTCTTTGTTCCAGGTGTTCAGTTACCAATGCAGCAGTATGTGAGTATCTTCACTAATATTTAATATTTTATATATATATACCTATAACATATAAATCTGTATGAAATATCCATGTTCATCTAATGTTTCCTGTTTGTTCATTTCCATCCAGATTTCAAGCTGATTATTCTTGATTTTCTTTTAATAAACCTAAATACCAGAGAGTAAATCATTACTGTTGTCTTAGTTGACTAACAAGATGTTAAATAGACATTTATTGCCTCTAACTTCCATAAATGTTATTAATGGATGATTTTCTGGTTTTGATTCAGATATTGATATTAGAAGGGTTTATAATTTTAGATCAATTTCATAGGAACCATTAAGACTGGTCCATTATCATGTAAATATGATCTTTATCTCCCTCTTGTGGTGAAAACATGAATTACAAGAACATTGTATGTTTCCACAGGGGAACAGGGATGAAGCTGATGGTGAGGTGGTGAACTATGAAGACGATGAAGACCTGCCTGCTTCTGTCCGATCCACAGATCAATACATGAGCTGCAAACCTCTAGTTAGTGTTCATTAAACCCTAACAAAACTATTATAACACTCATTCTAGATAGAGTTAGTAAACCTCCATGTAAGCGCCATGTATAGCTTATAGTTTAACTCTTTTATTGCATAATATGCCTTGTTGTTTACACAGAAGGAATATATTTCAGTTTAAGGGAGTATGAGGCTCCTTTTAAGAAATGAGACTCTCTAGCGCCACCCTTCGCCACGACGGCCGTTGGAGGTACTGCAGCCAACAGTGAAGCCGGCACGGGAGAACGGGGAGAACGCGCATGCAGCGTCATTTGACGTCACATATGCAGGACAGCGCGGGAAATTCGGGCCCGAATTGCAGCACATTTTGCAGCACACAGCCTGTTCAAGGCAACGGAGAGATACACTAGAGGAAACATTCTTTTTGGTTTGGAACGCTTCATCTGACATTATTACTAGAAAACTTAAAACGTATGCAAATTTTTTCATAAATCCTGCCTCAATCCTGCCTCATGCTCCTTTAAGTTTTGAGAGTTATTATTTTATACTTTAGTGATTAATACCTCAATTTCACTACTGAGATTTGTTTTGCCTTAACGGTTTCTGTAGTTTGGGCCAGTGGGACTTCCCTAGTGGGAGGAAGTGCGGGACTGTGTTTTTTGTGAGTTGATTGAATAAACGAGTGACGGTGGAGCAACACAGTTTTTTACCGTTCTGTTGCCGTACTCAACGCGTAAACAATCTCCTGTCGTCATTACCATTCATGAAGTGAGTAAGATGTTTGGTCAAAAGAAGAAAACGTCTAAAGTCTAAAGATAGTCACTACATTAAGTAAAACACTGCTCCGGGAACAAGACATCTGCGTCGCCATGATGACAAAAAAAACGCACAAGAACTGAAAGTCATAAAGAGGTACAAAGAACGGCATCTCACTCACCTTCTCGTGAAACCGAGACAACAAAGATGTTTGGTCTGAAGAAGATGACATCCATTTAAGAAGGCCCAGCTGTGCTTTGTGTCATAGACCATTTCGTCAAATTGTTGAGTTAGAAGGAAGAAGCTGAGTAAATCCAATATGTCGGACGAGGATGAAAGTTACGAGGCTATCGCAGAGAGCCGCAATACCGCGGTTAGTCACAAGAGGGCGCCAAAACCCACAGAAAAAGCGCTAGAAGAGCAAACAAGCAGGCAAATAAGTGCAAGAAGGTCAAAACTCTCACAGGTGACATAAAAAACGAACAAGATCACTGCACTAATGAAAGATAATGAGAGTCCAGATGTTGTGAATTAACATTTAAATGAATGCACAAAACTACTACAAGAGTTTATTCATGCAAACGCAAATGTTCTTTTGCTGTTGCCCAAAGATGAACATGAAGCAGATCAAAAATTCTGGTTTGATCCAAAAAGGGAAGAAATCAGCAGATTTATGACAGAAGTCGAAGAATGGGTAGCTGATACAAGTCAAAAACAGCATACAGACATGAATAACTACAACAGTGTAAATGTGACTAATATTCCATCATCCAAGAAATCTAGTCACAAAAGCAAAGCAAGCAGCCGCTCATCAACGTCGTTAAGAGACTCATCTGTAGCTACACATACACACACACCTAGCCACACATACACATACACGTGTACACGCACACATACAGCCACTTAAGTCACATTTATATACACACACACATACACACACATAGCCACACACACATATACACAGCCACACAAACATATACGTACACACACACACAAATACATACACACATACACACACAAATAGCCACACAGACATGTACATACACTCGCACGTATAGATATACATACACACACACACACACACACACACACATACACACACATAGATATATACACTGGGTTGTTCACCTGCACGCTTGCTCTGTAGTTTCTGAAGTTATTTTACGGGCCGAACAGCAGTGCGGAGTACCCGGCCTTCTTGGGGTCCCTGGGAGGATTACTGGATAGTGCTCCAACTGGGGACTCTATTGTTCTACTGGGGGACTTCAACGCTCATGTGGGCAATGACAGTGATACCTGGAGAGGCGTGATTGGGAGGAACGGCCTCCCTGATCTGAACCTGAGCGGTGTTTTGTTGTTGGACTTCTGTGCTAGTCACAGTTTGTCCATAACGAACACCATGTTCAAGCATAAGGGTGTCCATCAGTGCACGTGGCACCAGGACACCCTAGGCCGGAGGTCAATGATCAACTTTGTTGTCGTTTCATCTGACCTTCGGCCGCATGCTTTGGACACTCGGGTGAAGAGAGGGTGCTGAGCTGTCAACTGATCACCACATGGTGCTTGTGTGTCAAATAAGTAATTTTAATACAGTTATTTATATGTCCACTAGACGGCAAATGAGTATTTTAATTGCAGTAATTTATATGTCCACTAATTTATTTAATATGTCCAATTTTATTGTAGTTATTTATATGTCCACTAGAGGGCAAATAAGTCATTTTACTGCAGTAATGTATATGTCCACTAGAGGGCAAATAAATGATTTCAATGCAGTAATTTATGTGTCCACTAGAGGACAAATAAGTAATTTTAATGCAGTAACTTATATGTCCACCTGAGGGCAAATAAATGCATTTCAATGTAGTAATGTATGTGTCCATGTGAGATACCAGTCCTGTGCCCAGCTGATCTTTGGGCTTTGGGGTTTGAGATGGGTGGATAAAAGAAGGGTGCCAGCAAGATAAGTTCCAATTTTTATCAAAAAAAGTTTATTTTTAGTTTTTCCTCAGGCATAAAACAACAGAGACACATAGACTCAGAGACGGCCTCTCTCTAGCAAAAGAAAAGACCCACCTCTGTCAGGTGAGCCACCCTCTTAAATAGCCAAAACCAAATTGGTCCAATTGTGCAGCTTCCATCTGCAGTGGTTTACTCCTCCCACAAACATAACCTTTTCAAATAACAAGGTAACAAAAAGACAAGACCACCTTATTCATTTAAAAATAAGCATAAGACTTCAATGTAATCCCACATAAATCCCGAACTGAAAAATGACAATAAATTCGTACATTCACAAATCCACTCACCCCTCACCTGTCTGACACATTCACACCTGTCAGCACTCAGCATGAATAAAGGCGTGGTCACCTGCCAGCACTCAGCATGAATAAAGGCGTGGTCACCTGCCAGCACTCGGCATGAATAAAGGCGTGGTCACCTGTCAGTACTCAGCATGAATAAAGGCGTGGTCACCTGCCAGCACTCGGCATGAATAAAGGCGTGGTCACCTGCCAGCACTCAGCATGAATAAAGGCGTGGTCACCTGCCATCACTCGGCATGAATAAAGGCGTGGTCACCTGTCAGTACTCAGCATGAATAAAGGCGCCTCCACAATGGGACCACGCTCCCTGACAGCTACGTAGCATGCAGGTGAGCAAATGTAGTAGGAAAACAGTTTTATTGAACAACAAAAAAAATGAATTGTAACTAGTGGGTACCACACTACATTGACTGTAACTCAAAACACTACAATAAATCCTGACTTACAAACCTTGGTCCCTGAGCTCATGATGGTGAGAAATGTTTGTGCTCACTTTCTCTCACAGCAAACTGCCAGTTTAATACCAGTTTAATACCAGTTCAGTACCAGTTCAGAACACCGGCCCCTCGCGTTCCCTCGTCGGCCTGGGGCGGGCGGGTCGTGGTGCCCGGGCCTGGTGGGCTCGCCGCGCAGTCTGGGGTGCCTTCTGGTGGTGCTGGACCCCCCCGGGGAGGGGGAAACGGTGCGTGAATGTGCGTCCTTGTTGGTGAGAATGCATTATGAAAGGGTCCAGCCATGGAGGATTTGGGCCTCCATCTACAGGACAATACAATTTAATAATTGGGCCTTGCTGGGGGGGGGGCGGGCCTTGCTGGTGGGGGCGGGCAACAAATCCACCTCAAGGGTCAACTGAAATGTAACAAAAGTTCAACAGAAACACCTTTGCATGTTCACTTTTAAACAATTCAGGGTTGTTTCCTGTAACTTTGACTTGTCATATATTTCAGGAAACAAAGACACATTGGGGGTTGGAGGTGTTTACTTTACCCAGAAACAGGAAGTTCCACCTTCAGAAACAGGAAGTGCCACCTTCAGAAACAGGAAGTTCCACCTTCACAAACAGACCTGCAGCAGAGAGAAGCATCATTTCATCCAGCAGAGACAGAATAATGGCACGACTGCAGCTCTTTATCACTTTACTGCTTCACTTTGAAGGTAAAGATCCACTCTGACTCATGTTTTAGGGTTTAATTTGATTTAAAGACTGTAAAAACCACTTTGAAGTTGTCGTGTACCGCTGAACGTTGCTGTATCACTAAATGTGTTTTCTTTAATAAAACTCACCTCTGTTACAATTAGACCACTTAAAGACGATGTTACATAACTCTGAATGATTCACTAGAGTTTATGTGTGTTGAAGTCTCTTCTCTGTGTTGACAAACATAAATATATAGGTTAATTACTGTAAATAAAACAGGATTTTACTCATAAACTCTGACCTCGTCTTTGCCTCTTGGTTGTGATGTGGAGCAGCTAACTCATGTAGCCTGAGCTCAGACTAGTGGTGGTTAGTGGCCTTTCCAGGAAGTTTGCTCATCATTTCAGTTGAGACCTACTAAATTGTTTACTGCTGTGGACACAACAAATACCTACCAAATGTGTTACAGGCATCTTCCAACCATTTCCAGGGTCCAGGCCAGGATGCAGAGCTGCAGTCTTACACACTTCTCTGCTGCTTCTCGAGTACCAACGCCTGCCAATAAAACTGTAGGATTGCATTATGTAATTGGCGACTCTAACCAGGTGCCTAGCAAAATAGAAGTGGTTGCAGTTCCCCGCCTTCCAAAAGTTCACCAGGTGCGGCGTTATAGAGGCACTAACAGAAATAACCTTGTAAAAATGAAAACCAATGCACATTTGGTACCAATAAGAGACCGAAAAATTAGATACGGACTACTAAATATACGATCATTAAGCTCCAAGTCTTGGTTAGTAAATGATATAATTACAGAGAGCAGGAGTGATATTTTCTGTTTAACAGAAACATGGCTAAAGGAGGAAGAGTATGTTAGTTTGAATGAATCAACTCCGCCCGGCTACTTTAATCATCACATTCCTAGAAACACGGGCCGGGGCGGAGGAGTCACAGCAATTTATAACTCCAGTCTCCAAACAAAAACTGAACCTAAGTGCAATTATAATACATTTGAAAGCCTCACGCTTAGTCTGAAATTTTCGAGCTGGAAATCAGAGAAGCCAGTTTTGTTAGTGGTAGTGTACCGGCCCCCTGCTGGTGCTTATCTAGAGTTTCTGTCTGAATAAGCCAGAACAGCTTATTATTCAGCGTTGATAGAGGATAACAAAAGTAACCCACATTTTCTGTTCAGCACTGTAGCCAGGCTGACAAAGAGTCACAACTCTGTTGAGCCGTGCATTCCTGTAGCTCTCAGTAGTGAGGATTTTATGAGCTTCTTTAACAGTAAAATCACACGAATTAGAGAAGAAATCAACCAGCCGGTTGTGGCCGTTTCTTCAGCTTTAGCGACTTCCCTGGGCTCTGACTTGACTCTAGACTGTTTTGATCCTGTAGACCTCCCTGAGCTGACCTTACTCTTCAATAGAGCTAAGTCTACCACATGTACGTTAGACCCCATCCCGACTCGACTATTCAAAAATGTTTTTTCTCTTATTGGTGCGACAATAACGGACCAAATCAACCTATCCCTAAGCTTAGGATATGTACCACAGGTTTTCAAAGTTGCAGTAATTAAACCTTTACTTAAAAACCTTCTCTTGACCCAGAGACCTTAGCTAATTATAGACCAATTTCCAACCTTCCATTTGTATCTAAAATTCTGGAAAAGGCAGTTTCAAGCCAGTTATGTGACTATTTGTATAGAAATGATCCGTTTGAAGTTTTTCAGTCAGGGTTCAGAATGCATCATAGCACAGAGACAACACTGGTTCGAGTCACGAATGACCTTCTTATGGCCTCAGATAAGGGATTAGTATCCATACTGGTTCTACTGGACCTCAGATAAGGGATTAGTGTCCATACTGGTTCTACTGGACCTCAGTGCAGCTTTTGACACTGTAGATCAGGGGTGTCAGACTCCAGTCCTCGAGGGCCGGTGTCCCTGCAGGTTTTAGATGTTTCCCTGCTTCATTGCACCATGATACAAATGACTGTGTCATCAACAGAACTATCCAGACTTTGATGACAAGCTGGTGACGATGATTAATTAGAATCAGGTGTGTTAAAGCAGTGAAACATCTAAAACATGCACGACACCGGCCCTTCTGGGATTCAGTTTGACACATGTGCTGTAGATCAGCATTTTACTGCACAGGTTAGAGCATGTTGTTGGGATTAAAGGGACAGCTCTACGTTTGTTTAAATCATATCTATCTGACAGGTTCCAGTTTGTTCATGTACATGAGGTTTCTTCAGAACAGTCAAGGGTCTGTTATGGTGTTCCGCAGGGTTCAGTGCTAGGGCCAATCTTGTTCAGTTTATACATGCAGCCATTGGGAAGTATAATCCAGAATCATGGCATACACTTTCATTGTTATGCTGATGATACGCAGCTCTATTTGTCTATGAAGCCGGATGAAACAGAACCGTTAGTTAAACTTCAGGCATGTCTTAGGGAAATCAAGGACTGGATGTCCGGAAATTTCTTGCTTCTAAATTCAGATAAAACAGAGGTTATCATTCTTGGTCCAGAGAGTTTTAGGGAGGGATTAGATGGTGTTGCGATGGCTTCCAGTGCAACTGTGAGAAACCTTGGTGTTGTTTTCGATCAGGATCTGTCGTTTAAACCATATGTTAATCAGGTTTGTAAAATAGCGTTCTTCCATCTCCGTAATATTGCAAACATTAGGAAAATCCTCTCGCAGAGTGATGCAGAAAAATTAGTTCATGCGTTTGTATCTTCTAGACTAGATTACTGTAATGTGTCCAAGTAATTTGCTGAATAGGCTCCAGCTGATCCGAAATGCAGAAGCGCGAGTACTGACAGGAATCAGCAGGAGAGACCACGTCTCTCCAGTGTTAGCGTCGCTACATTGACCACCTGTAAAATTCAGAATCCAATTTAAAATTGTATTACTTGCATATAAAGCCCAAAACGGCTTAGCTCCCCATTATTTGCAAGACCTGATAGTGCCTTATGTTCCTGGCAGAGCTCTCCGTTCTCTGAGTGCAGGTTTACTCGTAGTTTGTAGAGTATCCAAAGATTTAGATTTGGAGAACGGGCGTTCCGCTATCAGGCACCATTACTATGGAACCAACTTCCAATCTGGGTTAAGGAGGCTGACACCACCTCCACCTTTAAAACTAAACTTAAAAACGTTCTGTTTAGTAAAGCCTATAGTTAGTGTTTACTTCTCCTCTCCTCTTCCCTTTCTCTCTTCTCCATTTCCATTTTTATTTATTATAAGTATCTCATAGCTATCATTTTTGTCCATCGCTCCTGTAGTTTCTTGTGCTGGCCCCCCTTTTTTCTGTTTTATGCATGTTTGCAGGCCGGAGCTTCGGGAGCTGCGTGCTGGCCTGCGGTCCCGGTACCCCCCCACCCCCGGTCATCCCGTTGCTGCTTCCACCTGCCTGAGATGCCCCCCCCCCCTCTGGTCATGCCGATGCTGCTTCCACCTGCCTGCGAACCCCCCCCCCCTCTGGTCATCCCGCTGCTGCTTCCACCTACCTGCTCCCGCCGAAAAGACCAAAGGTCATATCTCAACTTCTCTTAGTCCTAGATTGTTGTATATTTTTACTTTTTCTACTTTTTTGGTGTTAGGAATTCAATTCTGAGATAAATTTCCTATTTCAAGGTCATGTTGAAGGTCAAATTTAATTTTCAAGGTAATTTTTTGCCCAGAAAACTCCATATATCTAGAATTAAGTCACATAGAAAGATTACATAGTGCTCTAGACCCTTATTTTCACCCCGAAGGAATGCAATTTTCTGTTTATTGGACAGGTCACTATCGCTGTAGTATCAATCTCATTGGGTGAGAACAGTGGCCTTCATTCAGGCTTAAAATGAACAGAACCTCAGAACTAAGTATAAAATAATAAAAAATAACAAAAAACATCAGCTGTGCATATTTAAACTCAACACCTACTATGCCTGCCTCTATCGCCTTGCTTATTGATTCATTATGAATTTTCTGCAAACTGGCCACTAGGGGGCCGTCCCAATTTGTTTGCGGTGGTTTTTGAAAACCTTATGTCCATAACTAACATGCCAAATATCAAAAACTTGTCACCAAGTGCACGATTTTCATGAATTCACTCCCAGCTATCAGTTTCATTACTCTTCATTTATTGCGTACCTCCACCTGCTCATGTGCTCCTCCACCTGCTCGTACCTCCACCTGCTCAGGTGCTCCTCCACCTGCTCCTTTCACCACCAACCTTCTCTCATCTGTAATCTGATCCGTCAGTGTCTCCATCACCGTAGAAAACGGCGCTGGGCACGACCCTTGATGTAACCCCACCTCCAATTTGAATCACTCCGTCATGCCTACTGCACACCTCACCTCTTTTATGCTGCTCTAGTACAGTCGGCGCCGCCCTTTCCTTAGATAAGAAATTAAATCTAACCATGGAGACCCAAAATGTTGTTAGTTTTTAGTTGTTTCTGTTGAACATTTTAACCTGGAGGTCAATAGATCCAGACTCTAGTGGTCGGTAGAGGAACCGCAGGGTTGGAGGTGTTACTTAGATAGTTTTAGTCATCAAGGCACCCTGAAACAGGAAGTTACATCATCACATACAGACCTGCAGCAGAGAAAAAGTATTTATATCACAGACCAGAGACAGATCGACACCACAACTGGATTTGATGGGAGGTAAAAGATTCTGTTTCGGATGTTTAGGTCTTCAGATAATCCGTCCGTCCACCTAAACTTTGAACTTGAACTCTTGCTGGTTTGTGTGTCCAGCAATGTGAGGACGGTGGGTGTTGGTGTGAAGATGTTTTTAGCCAGCAAGTTAGCAAGAAACAGGAACTAACATGTTCATATAGAGAGGAGAAGCAGAGAAAAGCATCATTTCCTCCAGCAGAGACAGAATGACACCACGACTGCAGCTCTTCATCGCTTTACTGCTTCACTTTGAAGGTAAAGATCAACTTTTTGACATGTTTCGGGGCTTTATGTGATTTAAACCAGGGGTGGATAGTCCTGGTCCTCCAGGGTCGTGTCCTGCAGGTTTTACATGTTTCCCTGCTTCAGCAAAACCCTGACAGACACGTCTGAGTCGTTACCAGAGCTTTGCTGACCTGGACAGGTGTGTTGAAGCATCTAAAACATGCAGGACACGGTATGTGTCTGTCCTCAGCCTCCGTCCTCCACCGACGCTCCTGTCATCAGTGAGACGCCCCCCGGTGGCAGCAGCTGGTATAACATGTAGACGAGGATCAGTGGAGGACCAGGTCGTTGTTGGAGAACCACATTCAACCCTCAGCTGATTTCAGTATAATAGTATAAGAACAGTATACAGTATAATAACTGACGGAAAATGGCGCCACCAAAATAAACAAACAATGATGCCGGTAGCTGCCGGCGTTACACAGTAATATACATATGGTAACTAAACATTAAATGCAAATTTAGCTCTGAACCGCTCTAAATGAAACTGATCACCCAGGACCATAAACCTCACGCCTCCTCTTGGTCCAGTCGGGAAGCTGCGGGTTCTGCCGGGGGTTCCAGTGTAGGAGAGCTTCGTTTCGGCTCGGCTCCACCATGCGGCTCGGTTCCTCTGTCCGGCGGGGATCCGACCGGCAGTTCTTTCCTGCAGGGGTCCTCCGGGAGCGGGCAGCCTCTCGGCTCTCTCTCTCCTGTTCCTACTTTGAAAAGAAAAAGGCTCACCTTTCATCACCGAGGCGCAGGCTTCACGGACGCAGGAGAATCTGCTTCTTAGGCTGATCTGGACGCGATGCTGGAGGATCGGAACCTCCTCCTGGCGAAAGGAGCTCAAACAGAGAAGTGTTATTAGGAGAGAGAGAGCCAGAGCGCTGAGGCGCTCCGGGTCACTACGGATCTCCAGGCCAGTCCCGATGCGGGCTTTTTGCAAGAAGCCAAGAGCTGAACGAGCTGAGGAGCTTAAGAGAGGAGATGATGAAGAGAAAAGAGAGAGTTTTGGGGGAGACACAGAGATTTGTCCTCCGCGCGCTGCGTGACGTATCCAGCGCCAGGTTAGTGATTGGACGCACGCCACTTCAGGCGCCGCCTCCCCAAGGCACAGTGGTCCTTGTAGTTTTTCAAGGCGGCCATTTTAAGAGGCATCCGAAGCTGATTTCAGGTTGAGCCGGCTTTTTAAAGTCAAATTCACATTCACAAAATGTTCATAAGTTCAGAGTTCACATGAGCACATAGACCCAACAGTATTAAATTAGCCCGTAGTGCATGAGAAAGTAAGGGAAGATGATTCTATCAGGTGGAGGTTATTGAATGTTGCTTCTGTGCTGACAAACCTAAATATGTTGGTTAAATGTGTTTCTTGGGTCAGGTTGATGTGTGAAGTGTAAAACTTTTCTCTGTGTTTTTCTCTGCAGCAGGAATCAGTGATGACATCGTTCTCCATCACAGAGCTGGAGATGACGTTGTTTTACTGTGTAACGTTGATTCTTCACATTACCCATGTTCTGATGTTGACTGGATTTACAACACCGATCTATATGAACAATTAATCGTTTATAGTGGAAATATTGAGGAGACGTCACCTGGAGCTGACAGGATGAGTTTGAGCAGTGACTGCTCTCTGATCATCAACAACATCACTGCTGAAGATGCTGGTTGTTACAACTGTTGGATTAGAAATAATGTTGGTTCCACGTCTGTGTATCTGAGTGTTTTAACAGGTGAGTGTTTTGACTTAATAACATCCAGACTGTCAGTTTGAATCCTCCTCATCAACTCTGAGTGAAACGCTGTTAAAACCTTGTGTGGATTTGTCAGTGACATGAACGTCCGGGGTCCGTTTCACAAAGCAGGTTTAGTGAAAACTCTGAGTCTGTTAACCCTGAAATGAGGGAAACTCTGAGTTTTCCGTTTCACAAAGGGAGGTAACTCAAACCAGAGAAAGAGAGGTAACTCTAGCCCGTTTCACAAAGAGAGGTAACTTAAGCTCTCGGTCAGTTACCGTAGCCCTCCCCGGGAGACCCGGAGACGCCCTAGCCACAGCCCCCCGCCCGAGCCCTCCCCAGCCACCCCCCCCCACCGCCATGAGGTAACCCCCCCCATAGGCCCCCAAGGCCCCCACCGGCTAGGGACAGGGCCCCACGGCCCCCCCCACGGCCCCCCAGGGGCCACCAGAGGCCCGCGCCCCAGACCCCCCAAGCCGACCCCCAACCCCAAGGGCTACGAGATCACCACCCCCCCGCCCCCACTAGGTAATGAAGCCAATAATCGGGGACCACAGAGAGTGCAATTCAGCCGAATGTTGTTCATTGGAGGCAGACATTATCTCACTACTAATATGATCTGATAAAAGATTCCTAAAATGGTTGATACATAAACTGGATTTTTGTTTCCAATTTACTAGAATGGTTTTCTTTGCGATACATAAGGCAGTGAGAACCCGGTGTGTCCAATTAGGTTCTATTTGAGTGTCTCCCAGGTGACCTAATATACATACCGTGGGGCACACTGGGATTCTGTGGTCGATCCATGTGGATAAATCCTCACAAATCTCCTTCCAGAACCTCTGTACCGGTGTACAGAACCATAAAGCATGCATATAATTATCTGGGGTGTTCTCTGTGCATTGTGAACAGATATTAGAGGTGACAAAGCCCATCTGGAACATCCTTTGTCCAGTATAGTGTATTCTATGAAGAACTTTGTACTGTATAAGTTGTAAGTTTGGGTTTTTAGTCATAGTAAACGTATTTAAGCATATTTGTGACCAAGAAAACTGGTCAGTATTATTATTATTTATTATGGCCTTAAGTTGTTGGTTCTCTAAAAATGTATTCCTGCTAACTCCGTATTGAACTATAAGTGTATTGAAAGATACAAACTCTCCTCCTACAATTACGTGCTGTAAATACCGTATTCCTTGATCTCTCCATTGAACAAAGTTAACCATCTTTTTATCATTTTTCACGATGGGCAAAGCAATATATGTTAATCCTTTATTTGTTATAATTTTGATGATTGAATTGTTTAATGATTTCATAATATATTCTAATTTTTTGAGATTTTTTATTTGGGGTTTTCATAAACTGTGAGCCATAGGCTAATCATCAAAATTATAACAAATAAAGGCTTGAAATATCACACTTTGCATGTAGTGGGAAATAATATTTGTTTCGCCTTAAGTTGAATTTACTTACTTTAAATAAGAGCATAATACAAGGGTCTCCAACTCCGGTCCTGGAGAGCACCTATCCAGCATGTTTTAGATGTCTCCCTGCATGAACACACCTGATTCTAATCAATGGTCGTCATTAACTTGTCATCAAGGTCCGGACAGTTCTGTTGTGGACACAGCTCCTTGTATCATGGTGTGCTGAAGCAGGGAAACATCTAAAACATGCTGGATAGGTGCTCTCCCGCAGGACCGGAGTTGGAGAACCCTGGCATAATATGTGTCTGTATTGATTCAATACGGAACGCAACTTTTAATTCCCAATTACGGAACAATTCCATATTTCAAGGGACGGGTGGCAAGCCTACATAAACCTGTCCAAGCCATCAAGGGGTTCCACAGGGTTGCAGGTGAATGATGTAGAGATCTGTTAAATTAATTTTATATTATATTCTGTGCTGCAGTGTTACTCTTTTTTCGAAAAACATGTTCAAATTCGCCGTATGCGCGCATTAAAATCTCTAATTCCATTCGGATGAAAAAGGACACGGCGTGAAGTATGTGGATCTTCAGATGCAATGTTTCCTCAAAGTGATTTTGTAAATTGAAATGTTAAATAAAGTTTAAAAAAAAAAAAGTATGTGGATCTTTTGCCGTTGTTGTCGCCGGTTGCCATGGTGAATCGTTGTATCAGGGCTCTATAGATACTGGCTTTTGATAGTTGTGGCGCACGCGCTTCCAGGTGAAACTACTTAGAGTTGAGTAAATTACCTCAAATCCGCTGTTCTGGAACCGAAAACTCAGAGTTTCCGATCTCAGAGTAGATCAACTAAGAGTTCAGGATTAGACTCAGAGTTTGTTGAACCTGCTTTGTGAAACGGACCCCTGGTCTGTTTGGGATCGTCCTCAACATGATGGATCCTCTCGGAGGAACTGGACCACAAATACCTGGCGTTTATTTACACGTTCAAATATTTGATGTTTCCATCAGAGAATCACTCAGTAAAACTGGATCAGTAAAATGAGGAGTTTCTCAAGTGTTATTCAAGTGGCTGAAATAACAGTTATTTGTCTCCTTCTAGTCTCTCCATCTCCACCAGATGTGGATCCAGGAAGGGATGGAGATGTGACCTTACGCTGTTCTCTGGTGAGAGACCGTTATTTCGGTCCCTGTGAGCAGAACAGCATCATCTGGGTGGATGAGACAGGAAGTGTGCTGCTTGGTGAAGGTGATGGGTTTGTGTCTGGAGGACAGAACAACTGTGTTTCTGATCTGATGGTGAAACATCAGAGACGCTCCAAGAGAAGATTCACCTGCCAGGTTGTTGAAGGAGACAGAGTGAAGATAGATGCTGAATACACGCTGGACTTTACAGGTAAGGCCCTGAAATCATGAAGACAAGGAAACTAGGTTGAGATGAAATTAATATTAATATTGACTTTCTGACCATTTTGTTGAATCCTTTGGTTCCAGATTCCAGTGTGATCAATACCAGATTGATTATTGGATGGGTGGTCAGGGGGCTGATGGTGGTTCTGGTCAGCATCGCTACGTTTCTCTTCATTTACAGGATGAAAGTTAAAAGGAACAATCCCAAAAATCAAACAGGTGTGTTTGACCTGCCTGTCAGGTTGTTATTTAGTTTCTGAAGTTAGATTGAGTTAAACTCTGAAACAAAATCAACAAACAGCATTTTCTCAAACTGGAATAAAGCAGTTAAAGATGTTATTGTTAGTGAAAATGGAGTGGAGACTGGTGGACAACATCCTCTGGATCTGAGAGTCAGTGAGAGTCTGAGATGTTGGATTTCATCGGCTGGTTTTGAAAGAACTAGTGCAGGATAAAATGATTGTGGCAGGGTGGAGGAGCTGCAGCCACTCAGGTGATGGGACACAGGTGTGTCCCATCAACCTCTCCACCCTGCCTGCCTTATAAGGCAGGACTGGACAGCAGCAAGGGCCCTGGACGCACTCGCCCATGCCATGGCGGACCTGGCCGCCCTGCTCCGTGACCAGGGTGAGCAGCAGCTGGCGACGCTGGACGCACTCGTGGCCGCGGAGCGACCCCCCCCCCCCCCCCCCCCCCAGGATAGCGCATTGGACTCCTAGTTGAAAAGTTGAGATATAATTCAAAGGTTGTGGGTTCTGCTACGGGGGCCCGACCGACAGGATAGAGAGGACACAGAGTTTTGTGCAGAACCCTTTATTTAATCCACACACCGCCACACATGCACAAGCACAGCATCACACAGCTCAGCAGCTTCATCTTCAGTCTCCCCCCTTGCTGCTGCCCAGTCCTGCCTTATAAGGCAGGCAGGGTGGAGAGGCTGATGGGACACACCTGTGTCCCATCACCTGAGCGGCTGCAGCTCATCCACCCTGCCACAATGATCTAAACTAGACTTGAAGAGAAGACGTCACAGCTGCACATGTAGAGAAAAGATGAAGTAGAAACTATTTTTTCCCTCCAGCATCACTGGAAATGTAACAAAAGTGACTTATTAATGAAGGAGTTAATCAGAAGTTATATTGTTATTAATAATAATGACAGAATAAAGATAATAAATGTGTAATATTGTCAACTAACTCTAAGAATTTAACATTCTTTGTTCCAGATGTTCAGTTGCCAATGCAGCAGTATGTGAGTATCTTCACTAATATTTATTCACTAATATATATATATATATATATATATATATATATATATATATATATATATATATATATATATATATATATATATATATATATATATATATATATACATACATATCTACCTTAAAATATAAATATGTATGAAATATCCAGTTTCACCAAATGTTTCCTGTTTGTTCATTTCCATCAACATTTGCTGCTGATTATTCTTGGTTTTCTGTTAATAAGCCTTAATACCAGAAAGTCAATAATTATCGTTGTCTTAGTTGACTTACAAGACGTTAAATAAACATTTATAGCTGCTAACTTTCATAAATGTTATTAATGGATGATTTTTTTGGTTTTCATTCAGATATTGATAGTAAAAGAATTTATAATTGCAGATCAATTTCATAGGAACCATTAAGAACGGTCCATTATCATGTAAATATGATCTTTATCTCCCTCTTGTGGTGAAAATATGAATTACAAGAACATTATATGTTCCCACAGCTGAACAGGGATGAAGATGATGATGATGATGTGGTGAACTATGAAAACGTTGAAGACCTGCCTGCTTCTGTCCGATCCACAGATCAATAAATCAGCTGTGTGTGATGGAAACATTAGCCTTAGCCTGGGTACAGAGCAGCAGAAGGATGTTTTGTCTCTGAAAGCTCAGCTCTGGGGCCTGTTTATGATATATTACTAGATATACACAGGGGATAATGAGACACAGGTGCAGACAATCAGGGCAGATGGGAAACTGGGACAGAACTGAAACTGGGGGAAATGTCAAATCCTGACAGAACTGGTACTGAACTGGTATAGCAAATTTGTTATTGAAAATATAAACTGGTCAAATACTTTCTGTAAAAAAGGCTGTGTGTGTTTTAAAACGCTGGGATCAGAGACAACAAAATGAGAATTTACTCCTGGTTGGAACCTGGATGGAACCACTGAAACTCTAGTTGGAAAACAACTTCTTCTACTTCTGTTTTTCTAATCACATCCAGGATGAAAGCCAACGGAGGATCAGGAGAACAAAACAAGTACAGAAGTTGTAAGAAAACACAATCCAACAGACAGAAAGTCTGACAGCAAGTGTCCAGAAGTGAACAGGACATGCTGCCAGGACATTTAAGCTGATTTAAAATGATTAGATTGTAATAAAATTGTAATAATTAATTTATTCCAGTTCCAGCAGACACATCCAGCCTAAACAGTCATGAACACACCATGGTTAGGTTGTGTTTGGTGGTGTACTGCACTGGCATTGTGCTGGTACTGAACTGGTATTTCACTGGTACTTAACTGGTACTGCATTGGTACTGCACTGGTATTAAACTGGTATTGCATTAGTATTGCACTGATACTGAACTATTACTGAACTGGTACTGTGCTGGTATTGAACTTGTACTGCTGCAGCAGTGATACTGTACTGGTATTAATCTGGTATTGCACTAGTATTGCATTGGTACTGCATTGGTATTACAGTGTTATTGAACTGGGCGGGTCAGAGATGGATGAGATGGAAGGATGCCGTTGGGGTTCAATTCAAATTCAAAATACTTCATTGATCGCCGAACCGCCCAAGAGAACAAAAACAGACAAACAAACAACGTAGGATCTGGGTGGGCCGGTGTCTGAGGATGCAGCCGGGGGTCGGCCCCGCCCTTTCCTTAGATAAGAAATTAAATCTAACCACGGAGACCCAAAATGTGGTTATTTTTTAGTTGTTTCTGTCGAACATTTTAACCTGGAGGTCAATAGATCCAGACTCTAGTGGTCGGTAGAGGAACCGCAGGGTTGGAGGTCTTACTTTAGATAGTTTTAGTTATCAAGTCGCCCTGAAACAGGAAGTTACATCATCACATACAGACCTGCAGCAGAGAAAAAGTATTTATATCACTGACCAGAGACAGACCAGAGACAGATCGACACCACAACTGGATTTTATGAGAAATAAAAGATTCTCTTTCAGATGTTTAGGTCTTCAGATAATCCGTCCGTCCGAACTTGAACTCTTGCTGGTTGTGTGTTCAGAGGATTTACAGAAGTGTGAGGACGGTGGGTGTTGGTGAAAAGATGTTTTTAGCCAGCAAGTTAGCAAGAAACAGGAACTAACATGTTCATATAGAGAGGAGAAGCAGAGAAAAACATCATTTCCTCTAGCAGAGACAGAATGACACCACGACTGCCCGACTTTTCCCACTTGAAAAGCATGTAGAAGTCTGTAATTTTTATCATACTCGTACTCTTCAACTCTTCAACTGTGAGTGATGGAATCTAAAAAACAAAATCCAGAAAATCACATTGTATGATTTTTAAGTAATTAATTTGCATTTTATTGCATGACATAAGTATTTGATACATCAGAAAAACAGAACTTAATATTTGGTACAGAAACCTTTGTTTGCAATTACAGAGATCAGACGTTTCCTGTAGTTCTTGACCAGGTTTGCACACACTGCAGCAGGGATTTTGGACCACTCCTCCATACAGATCTTCTCCAGATCCTTCAGGTTTCGGGGCTGTCGCTGGGCAATACAGACTTTCAGCTCCCTCCAAAGATTTTCTATTGGGTTCAGGTCTGGAGACTGGCTAGGCCACTCCAGGACCTTGAAATGCTTCTTACAGAGCCACTCCTTAGTTGCCCTGGCTGTGTGTTTCGGGTCGTTGTCATGCTGGAAGACCCAGCCACGACCCATCTTCAATGCTCTTACTGAGGGAAGGAGGTTGTTGGCCAAGATCTCACGATACATGGCCCCATCCATCCTCCCCTCAATACGGTGCAGTCGTCCTGTCCCCTTTGCAGAAAAGCATCCCCAAAGAATGATGTTTCCACCTCCATGCTTCACGGTTGGGATGGTGTTCTTGGGGTTGTACTCATCCTTCTTCTTCCTCCAAACATGGCGAATGGAGTTTAGACCAAAAAGCTCTATTGTAGTCTCATCAGACCACATGACCTTCTCCCATTCCTCCTCTGGATCATCCAGATGGTCATTGGCAAACTTCAGACGGGCCTTGACATGCACTGGCTTGAGCAGGGGGACCTAGCATGCGCTGCAGGATTTTAATCCATGACGGCATAGTGTGTTACTAATGGTTTTCTTTGAGACTGTGGTCCCAGCTCTCTTCAGGTCATTGACCAGGTCTTGCCGTGTAGTTCTGGGCTGATCCCCCACCTTCTTCATGATCATTGATGCCCCACGAGGTGAGATTTTGCATGGAGCCCCAGACCGAGGGAGATTGACCGTCATCTTGAACTTCTTCCATTTTCTAATAATTGCGCCAACAGTTGTTGCCTTCTCACCAAGCTGTCCTGTAGCCCATCCCAGCCTTGTGCAGGTCTACAATTTTATCCCTGATGTCCTTACACAGCTCTCTGGTCTTGGCCATTGTGGAGAGGTTGGAGTTTGTTTGATTCAGTGCGTGGACAGGTGTCTTTTATACAGGTAACGAGTTCAAACAGGTGCAGTTAATACAGGTAATGAGTGGAGAACAGGAGGGCTTCTTAAAGAAGAACTAACAGGTCTGTGAGAGCCAGAAGTCCTACTGGTTGACAGGTGATCAAATACTTATGCAATGCAATAAAATGCAAATTAATTACTTAAAAATCATACAATGTGATTTTCTGGATCTTTTTTTTTAGATTCCATCACTCACAGTTGAAGAGTACCTATGATAAAAATTACAGACTTCTACATGCTTTGCAAGTGGGAAAACCTGCAAAATCGGAAAAATGTGCATTATTACTATATTTAATATACATATATAAATATATATATATATATATATATATATATATATATATATATATATATATACAACACGAAACCGACAAAACCGACACGGAGCCGACCAAAACACGAGCAGTGTGTGTGTGTGTGTGTGTGGGTGCGTGTGTGTGTGTGTGTGTGTGTGTATGTGTGTGCGTGCGTGTGTGTGTGTACATGTCTTTGTGGCTATGTGTGTGTGTGTGTGTGTATGTATATGTTTGTGTGGCTGTGTATGTGTGTGTATATGTATGTGACTGAGTGGCTATATGTGTGTGTGTGTGTGTGCGTGCGTGCGTGCGTGCGTGCGTGCGTGCGTGCGTGCGTGTGTGTGTGTGTATGAGCGTGTATATGTATGTGTGGCTAAATGTGTCCGTGTGTGTGTAAGCATATGTGTGGCTGTGTGTGCGTATGTGTGCATGCATGAATGTATGAATATGTATTTGTGTGCGTGAGTGTGTATATATCTATGTGTCTATGTGTGTGTATGTGTGTAGGTATAAGTGTGTGTGTGTGTGTGTGTGTGTATGAGCGTGTATATGTATGTGTGGCTAAATGTGTCTGTGTGTGTGTAAGCATATGTGTGGCTGTGTGTGCGTATGTGTGCATGCATGAATGTATGAATATGTATTTGTGTGCGTGAGTGTGTATATGTCTATGTGTCTATGTGTGTGTATGTGTGTAGGTATAAGTGTGTGTGTGTGTGTGTGTGTGTATGTGTGTGTGTGTGTGTGTGTGTGTGTGTGTGTGTGTGTGTGTGTGTGTGTGTGTGTGTGTATGTATGTGTGTGTGTGTGTGTGTGTGTAATAGTCCTGTCAAAGCTCCCCCTGAAGTGTATCTATAGTGGGGGAGGGCGGGGGCAGCCAGGGATCCCGGGGCGGCGGACCACGACCCAGGCAATCCCCGGCCACCCGGTCCGGGCCGGACACGTGGCCACGAGGCCCTCACCCCCCAGGCCAACGACCTCCAGCCGGCGAGGGGCCAGCCTGCCCGGAGAGACAGAGCCGCCCTGGCGCGGGACCGTGCACCCGCCCCCACGAAAGTGGCCCTCCAAGACCAGAGGGGCGCCCCGCTGCGGAGAGAGGGAACTGTTATGACCACCTGGCTCACGGTAGATCACAACAAGTAGGGAGACCACACAGGTAAACCATTTCATGTATTTATTAAAAATAAGGCCCTAAGGTACAAGGTAACTAGATAATAATGTGCAAACTAACAAGAAACAACTACGGGAAAAATGGTTGGCCGTTGTTGTCACAGGCAGGGAGGGAGAGAGAGGGGCGGCCCTGGAAACCTCTCCTTAAATACCCTCCCAGGCAATCAGACCCAATCCTGTGCACCTGGATTGGACCTGACCTGAAAGGCAAAAATGAGGAAAGCACCAAGGCACCAGGGAAACAGCGCCTCCCCCACCACACAGGAGGAGGACAGCTATTCCCAATACAGAGATACATAACAGAACCCCCCAACAGGGCGACACCTGCGCGGGCCCGACAACGGAGGGCCCCAGACCCAGGCATCCCATTCATTCATCCATTCACCTATCCGATACCTATACTAATAATAATACGATATACTATACATAATAATAATAATAATAATAATAATAATAATAATTATAATAATAATAATAATAATAATAATAATAATAATAATAATAATAATAATAATAATAATAATAATAATAATAATGTTGTGAGCTTTGAATGGGACCAATAAGGTTTGCAACTTGACTATATCCCAGAATTTGAGAGTATATAAATTTATAAAAAAAACGTTGGTGGGCTCTTGGAACACTTTTCTCTTTATTATACGTATTATTCGTTTCTGTAATATAAAAATTGGTTTTAGATGGGTCTTGTATGTGTTTCCCCACATCTCCACACAGTAAGACATGTATGGAACTACAAGGGAACAATAAAAGAGGATGAGTGACTTTAAGTTTAAAAATTCTTTTGATTTATTTACAATTGCAATGGTTCTAGACATTTTCTTTTTGGCATAATTAATGTGTGATTTCCATTTTAATTTATGATCAATGAGTGTTCCAAGGAATTTGTATTCTGTTACTCTTTCAATGGGAATATTGTTGATTTTGATAGAAATTTCGGTAACACTTTACAATAAGGGTCCCTTAATTAACGTTAGTTAATGCATTATTAAGCATTAATTAACAGTTTAATAATAGTTAAATAACCATTATTATGTATTACTTAACATTAATTAGCATATTAGTTAATGCATTAATAAACAGTTAATTAATGCATTATTAAGCGTTAATTAACAGTGTAATATTAGTTAAATAACCATTATTATGTATTACTTAACATTAATTAGCATATTAGTTAATGCATTAATAAACAGTTAATTAATGCCTACTGCTCAGAGTTAATTAATACATTAGTAAGCATTAATAAACGTTACATGATGTAATTATTTATCCTTATGTATGCATTACTTAGTATTAAGTAATACATTAGTTAATACATAAGTAAAACGTTAATAAGGTCCCTAGTAATCATTTACTAATGGTGTTTATTTGGAGTGAATATGCATTAAGTAACAGCTACCTAATACATCTACTAATCATTCGCTAATGGTGTACATGTTTACTGGATGGGCATTATTAAACAACTATTTAGAGTCTTAAGTAATCATTTCCTAATGGTGCTGTGTATGTTATCAGGTAGCTTACCTGACCTTATGAACGGTAACCTGACATAAACCTTAATAAATGTATAGGAGTGGCTCATAACCATTACTTAACCATTAGTAAAGGCTTGCTGGACCCTTATTGTAAAGTGTAACACATTTATCCCTTAGGTAACACATTATTAATGCTTAACTGCCTCATAAGCATTACTTAACCATAATTAACCATTAGTAAATACTATTCTGGACGCTTATTGTAAAGTGTAACACATTTATCCCTTAGGTAACACATTATTAATGCTTAACTGCCTCATAAGTATTACTTAACCATAATTAACTATTAGTAAAGGCTTGCTGGACCCTTATTGTAAAGTGTAACACATTTATCCCTTAGGTAACACATTATTAATGCTTAACTGCCTCATAAGCACTACTTAACCATAATTAACCATTAGTAAAGGCTTGCTGGACCCTTATTGTAAAGTGTAACACATTTATCCCTTAGGTAACACATTATTAATGCTTAACTGCCTCATAAGCATTACTTAACCATAATTAACCATTAGTAAATACTATTCTGGACCCTTATTGTAAAGTGTAACACATTTATCCCTTAGGTAACACATTATTAATGCTTAACTGCCTCATAAGCATTACTTAACCATAATTAACCATTAGTAAATACTATTCTGGACCCTTATTGTAAAGTGTAACACATTTATCCCTTAGGTAACACATTATTAATGCTTAACTGCCTCATAAGTATTACTTAACCATAATTAACCATTAGTAAAGGCTTGCTGGACCCTTATTGTAAAGTGTAACACATTTATCCCTTAGGTAACACATTATTAATGCTTAACTGCCTCATAAGCATTACTTAACCATAATTAACCATTAGTAAATACTTTTCTGGACCCTTATTGTAAAGTGTAACACATGTATCCCTTAGGTAACACATTATTAATGCTTAACTGCCTCATAAGCATTACTTGACCATAGTTAACCATTAGTAAATTAAGCAATCACATATAAAGAAGTTTACACTTTTTATTTAAAACAAAATAAAACAGATAACAGATAACAGATAACATTTGTTATATGTATACATCTTATAAATATATATATTATATATATATATAAATATATATATATATATATATATATATATATATATATATATATATATATATATATATATATATATATATATATATATATATATATATATATATACATACATATATATATATATATATATATATATATATATATATATATATATATATACATATATATATATATATATATATATATATATATATATATATATATATATATATATATATATATATATACACACACACACATCTGTGATAACAGATATGTAACAACAATTCGCACAGAGGAGATCTTTGAACAAACATTATTTAGTAACATAATACAATAGCACAGTATGATAGGCTACCCTCTGTTTATCCTCCCTGGAAATGTCTGCTCCCTTTTGACATGATGAGCTATGAGTGGCACCAGTTCTCTCATCCCCCTCTTCTCCACCAAGCGAAGCACCGGCTTCCCTGGATGTCTTCGCCCTGGCCGCCTCCGCGTGCTTTGCACCCCCAGCATCCCGAACACCCACTTCCTCCGCTTCCAGCCCCCAGCCATCCTGTCCCTTCCATACTGTGTTTTGGGGAAAATGACAGAACAAGAAACAAGATTATTAACCTTGTGTCAGATAAATTTATAATGTTAGCAGGAATAAAGTTGACAAATCTGATTAGACAAAGTAAAATGCAAGATTTCCATGGAATGGATGATTACTATAGCCAAATTTAAGAGTTTCTATAGGAATGATTCTGTCCCATTCTGTTTTTCATCACTATAAGCATGAACATTATAAATGATGGGCTGCTGTTTCAACTTGGCTTCTGTCGATCGGCAATCCAATCGTTTCACTGCGATTGAGAAGACAATCAACAATGTTTTTTTTTCTTGCCGATGTTATAAAACATACACATATGCTGCTACAGCTGTGTAGTGCCCCACCCATTGTGCTTTGGCTCAGCTGATCGACGCTCAGACAGCAGTTAGATCTTGCAGTTTTTAACTCTTTTTATACACACAAAGTACAGCCAAATACCAGGCTAAAAAATACAGTATAGATCTCCACATTAGGATGGTGAAACAGAGCAGGTGAGAATCTTCTTGCTCCTTGCTCACAGACCTGTCCAAAAAAGCAGCGTTGTACACGTTGTACACTGTTTGAATAATAATTTAATCAATTACATACTTTTCGATAACAAACAGATCCAGCTAGAAAACAAGCTGGTTGTAGGTCAGGTATGGGTGGCCCTGGAGCTAAATTGGAGCGGGATGGAGCAGAAGCGCTGGTACAACTTTTAAAATAAAAATCCGCACCCTGCTCCCTGCTGGAGGCCGCATATTTGCACTTCGCCACCAACTTTTACTGTTGCGCTTGTATTTGGTGCCTTTTGCATCTTCATTTGGTAAATGTCTTTGACATAACATTTAAACTCTTCTTTCTAAACATATTTCTGATAATTGCACATGATTTTGTAATGTTTTACCTCAAAATTCTGATCAAATTTACATATTGAATCTTTGAATATACTAATTAATTTTTCCACATTGGTGATGTGGTTATAACTAGTCTCGTTTCCAAACTCTAATATTTCAAAATGATTGTCTGGGGAAGTTCCACCTCAATTTTGTAAAAATAAGCGGGTGTCTGGGTGGAAACGTTTTGTGAGTTTAAAAAAAAACAGTGTTGCAAAACCAACCAACAGTCTTTTAGGGTGGGCCTTTCGTTGCTAACATTGCTGACGTTTCTGGTAAGGTGTGTGCAAAGCAGAGCTAACCAATCATTGGTTGAGGATGAAAGACTATCACAGATTTTCATTTAATTTAATTTACTTGTTCTGTCCATGGAAACATTCAAATTGTACCAAAGGAAATAGCAAAAGGTTGCATCTTTATCCATGTTCAGAAAGGAGCAGGAAAAAGAAAACTCTTATTTAACCTGCCTATTTTACCTATTTTACCTTTTCAAGGAAGCTGGTTGCAACCAGCGGTAGCACTATTACAAAATCCTGCACTAACTTCCCCAAACATTCAAGTCTTGTCCAGTCTCGACCTGAACGTTGGGCATCACAAGACTAAGTCATAATTAGCAGCCTAACAATTTGTAGCAGTTAATATAAAAAGTTACCTTTCTTTTATGTCTGAAGTGACTCATCTATCACCACAAAATGCTCCTTCCCCCAATTCTCTGTCCTTCTCTATGATGCAGCCTCTCCATCGCTGTCACGCAGACCTCCTGTTGCTTTGCCATTCTTGAAAGGGTTCTTGAGGATGCAGCAATGTTGTCCATCATGAAATCAAGCTGGCGAATAATAATAATAATAATAATAATAATAATAATAATAATAAGAACAATAATAATAATAATAATAATAATAATAATAATAATAATAATAATAATAATACTGACCAAAAAAGTTATCCCACAATGTTAGCCAAAGTTACCTACCATTCAAATCGGTCCACAGATCCACCATCTTTTTCTTCAGCTTCCTTTTGTGATGACACCGGTTGCACTTGACTTTCCATCTCAGTATTTTTTTCTTTTGGAGCCATTCAATTAGTTTGAGGTGTTTGTGTTTTTTTTTTTGCCTTCTGTCAGCTCACTCAACTTGTTTGCTAACTTTAACCCACGCATGCCGTGTGCTCCTAAAATGAAACGTGCAGCTTGGTAAATGGCTATCCTGTTAAAATTACTGTCCGTCCTGCCAGAAAAGCCTGCTCCTCCTTCAAGGCAGTTACACCCAGGTTACACCGCGATAACTCCTGAGTTCTGGTGTGCGCCAATGCTGCGTTCATGACACCTCAGAACTCTGGGTTTCCCCATTGAAAACTCCCATTTCTGTCTTCAAAGCGTTCCAGATATTGACATTAGACATTGTTGTTTGATGTCAGAAAACTGATTCTCCAAGAAGACTCTGAATTTCCCGATTAGGAGCACCAATATTAGGCCTTAGTTAAAAGCCTTAGTTCCGAATTGGCCTGAACGCCGCACGCCGCACTTTTTTCTTTGCGCGCACTGACCGCGGCCCCAGCTACAGAAGCGTCTCCAGATGGATGAGCTCGGAGTCTCACCTCGCAGGACCAGGATAACCACGCACAAGAAAAAAGCGGAAAAGGGAAATTCATCTGGAAAACATGGTAAGATTAATCTAACTACGTTAAATTGTTAGCTCTTAATGTTAACTTTATGACATTTTTTTTTTTTTTTTTTTAACAATCTGTTTATTGTGGTTTTTCACATAAAAAAAAAATACAATGGTTCACAAGTTCAAATCAACAATTGTAAAAATAACAGAGCCGTAAAACAAGACTCAACCTCTCCATCCCTAATTTAAATTCCTAACAGTGGTCGCCCAGTGGTAGTATAAAAAGTTAGGTAACGCCATTCCACCTGCGACTTTGGGTCTTTGTAATACTTGGCGGCTCAACCTAGGAGTCTTTTTGTTCCAAACAAAATCCAGGATAAGGCTGTCTAATTTACGAAAAAAAGAGAGAGGAAGAAAAATTGGGATGCACTGAAATAAGTAAAGAAAACGTGGAAAGATATTCATTTTAACTGTATTGATCCTAACCGCAACAGAGAGATTTAGGAGGGACCACCGCTCAAAGTCATCTTTAATTCGTGTGAGCAGAGAGAGAAAATTTTTCTTATAAAGATTAGCCTGTGTGTCAGCTATATACACACCAAGATAAATGAAACCAGAGTTCGAGACCTTAAATGGAAACTGTCTAAGTGGAAACTCTCTTGCCTGCTTATTCACAGCGAATAATTCGCTTTTGTCAAGGTTCAGTTTATATCCCGAAACCTTACTGAAAGCATCTAAAACCGAGAGGGCCGCAGGAATGGAATGCGCTATATCAGACAGAAGCAGCAAAAGATCATCCGCGTACAAGGCTACCTTCAGCTCCACATTATGTCTAATTATACCGCGAATATCGGGGTTAGACCATAAGGCGATCGACAGAGATTCCATCACAAGGGCAAATAAAAGAGGACTTAATGGGCAACCCTGTCTTGTAGAACGACCTAAATGAAAGTATTCGGAATTTGTGTTATTCGTTCTAACAGAGGCGAGTGGCGAGGCGTACAATAATCTAACCCATGAAACAAATTTTTCCCCAAAACCAAATTTTCCCAGAATAAAAAACAAATAATCTCATTCCACTCTGTCAAACGCCTTCTCCGCATCCAACGCGACCAAGGCTTCAGGCAGAGCAGATGGAGAAGGGCTATAAGCCACATTAAATACCCCCCTAAGATTAAAAAAGGAATGTCGGTTACGAATAAACCCTGTTTGATCCAGCGATACAATAGAGGGGAGAACGGTTTCTAAGCGTCTGGCCAGTACTTTAGACAGCAATTTGAAGTCAACGTTCAGCAGACTAATGGGCCGGTATGAACCACATTGTAAGGGGTTCTTACCCTTCTTTAAGAGCAGCGATATACGGGCCTGGTTTAAGGTGTGGGGGAGTGTGCCCAAAGTAAAAGATTCAGTGAACATCTCTAGCAGGTGCGGAGCCAGTTGCTTCCAGAATACTTTATAAAAATCGGCCGGAAAGCCATCTGGGCCAGGGCTTTTACCGCTTTGGAGCGATTTAATTGCTTCTGCAAGTTCACCTGCTGTAATAGGACGCTCCAATCCCCCCGCCACGTTCTGGTCCAGAGTAGGAGTGTCAATTTTATCGAAGAAAGAGAGCAGATCTGGGGGAGCATGAGAAAAATCCGATGAATATAACAATTTATAAAAATCAAAGAAGGTCCTATTGATTTCCACAGGGTCTGACGTCACTCCTGCACCAGTTTCGATTCGAGGGATTAACTGAGATGCTGAAATTTGTCGCAACCGATGAGCCAGAAGCTTACTAGTTCTATCTCCCTGTTCATAAAATCGTGACCTTGAACGAAGTAGTAACTCAGCTGTAAACTGTGACATAATGAGATCATACTCCGCTTGCAAGGCCATGCGTTCCTTATAGGTATCTGGTTGTTTAGAGGCGGCATACAAAGAGTCCAAAATTGCAATGCGCTGAGATATCTTGGCTAATTTCTCCTTTGCAGATTTTTTTTGATAAGTTTTATAGGAGATAATCTCTCCTCTAATAAACGCTTTCATTGTCTCCCATAACACAGAGGCTGTTACCTCTGGAGTTTTGTTGATTTGAAAAAAGAAATCAATCCGCTTACTGAGAAAATTAACAAAATTACTATCCAATAGCAAGTGTGTATCTAAACGCCATGGTGGCCTCATATTATTGAACTTCTGAAAATAAATGTTCATGGAAACGGACGCGTGGTCCGATACAACTATTGCATCATACTTAAAGTCCGAAATGGAAGTAAGTAGTCTATTGGTCACTAAAAAAAAATCAATGCGCGTGTAAGTAGAATGAACATGTGAGAAAAATGAGTACGCTCTTTTACCTGGATTGAGGAAACGCCAAGGATTAACCACATTAAACTCTCTCATAAAGGCTTCAATCACTTTGGCTGATTTGGATTGTGCAACTGAGGTGCGGGAGGAGCGGTCTAAGGAAGGATTCATCCAACAATTAAAGTCCCCCCTAGGATCAGTTCATATACAGACAGATCCGGTATCCTTGAAAAAACCCGTCTGAAAAAGGATTCGTCGTCCCAATTAGGGGCATACACATTCGCAAAAGCTACCTTCACATCAAAAATGCACCCAATAACAATTATAAACCTGCCAGCAGGGTCAGTGATTGTTCGGGTATGAACAAAGGGAATGTCCCTGTGCAAAAGAATAGCTACCCCCGTGATTTAATAGAAAAAGAGGATGAGTAAATGTTCCCAACCCAGCTCTTTTTAAGCCTCATGTTATCCACCTCTCTCAGATGAGTCTCTTGCAAGTAAATTATGTGGGCATTGAGATGGCGCAAATAGTGTAAAACCTTACTTCGTTTAATTGGATTAATTAGGCCCTTACAATTCAAACTAACAAACTTAACATCTCCACCTGCAATGAGAGGTGATCTCCTAGACTGTGCCATCAAATGTCAGAGGTTTAGATCCAAGTAGTAAGCATGAGAGACTAAAATAAAAATCTATCAACATAGTAAGCATAAACATGAAATAAAACCAAAAGTATAGGGTAGGTGCCAACCCCCCCCCCCAAAAAAAACAAACAACCCCCCCAGCTCAGAGCAGAGCGCCCCCCCCTTGTTCCCACCTAGCAGAAGCATCCAAATAATGATGCGTGCTACCCCCCCCCTCCTCTGAAATAAAACCTGTCGTTACCTGTAGTGTCACTGTACTACCAAACGACTAAAGGGAATGCAGAATTGAGCTGTCCCCTAAAAACCAAAAGGTCTATAAGCAAACACAGAAAAAGGTACCACAAAGTAAAACACAAAATAAATGACTCCATTTAAGAGTGGAGTAATCCTCCGTGCGACAGTCATTAAACCGAAAATCCTCAGCAAGAGAGTGACGATCACTTAATTAAATAAATTAAATAAATTAAAAAAAAATAAAAAATAAAATTATATAAAAATAAATAAATAAATGACTCCATTTAAGAGTGGAGTAATCCTCAGTGCAACAGAGTCATCAAACAGAGAATCCTCAGCAAGAGAGTGACGATTACTTAATAAATGAATTACTTAAAAAAAAATTAATTAAATAAATAAAAAAAAATTAAAATTTATATAAAAGTAAATAAATAAATAAATGACTCCATTTAAGAGTGGAGTAATCCTCAGTGCAACAGTCATCAAACAGAGAATCCTCAGCAAGAGAGTGACGATCACTTAATAAAATAAATTAAATAAATTAAAAAAAAAAAAAAAAAAATTATATAAAAATAAATAAATAAATGACTCCATTTAAGAGTGGAGTATCCTCAGTGCAACAGAGTCATCAAACAGAGAATCCTCAGCAAGAGAGTGACGATTACTTAATAAATGAATTACTTAAAAAAAAATTAATTAAATAAATAAAAAAAAATTAAAATTTATATAAAAATAAATAAATAAATAAATGACTCCATTTAAGAGTGGAGTAATCCTCAGTGCAACAGTCATCAAACAGAGAATCCTCAGCAAGAGAGTGACGATTACTTCATAAATGAATTACTTAAAAAATGTATTAAATTAATAATAAAAAAAAAAAATATATAAAAAAAAATATATATATATATATATATATATATATATAAAATAAATAAAAAAATAAATAAAAATAAAATAAAAATAAATAAATAAATAAATAAAATAGAATAAAACCTCTAGCACCTACATACTCTGAGCAGAGCGCATAATCAGTCTAAAGTTCGCAACATTCGTGTCATGGCTGTAAATAAGGATATCAGCGGCCCAGCCCTCAGCCGGTGGAATCTTCTGGACCCGGATTCTTTTTCAGTTTCTTGTTCACAAAATCCAAAGCCCGGTCCGGGTCCTCAAACTTGTGGGTCTGGCCACCCGACAGGGTGATGTGCAGTGTAGCTGGGTACCGGAGGCCAAACTTAACATTACCACAGGCGTGGAGCTCCTTTTTCACCTGGACAAAGGCCGCCCTCTGCTTGGCCACCAACGATGTGAAGTCGGGGAAGATAAATACCTTCCTCCCGTTGTACAGCAGCGGTGAGGCCTCTCCCGCACGGCGCAGAATAGCATTCCTGACACGGAACAGTGTCACCCTGATGACCATCGGACGCGGTGGTTCCCCCTCCCCTGGCTTGGCTCGTAGCGTGCGGTGGGCCCTATCGAGGCCGGGCCTCTCCTCCAGTCGCAATAAATCTTTCAAAAAATCAGCCATGAACTCTGTGGGTCGAGGTCCCTCGGTACCCTCAGGCACGCCAACCACACGGATGTTGTTCCACCGAGAGCCTCCAGGTCCTCACACTTCTTGCTCAAAGTCTCCACCACAGCAGATAGCTTAGCCACATTAGCATGCACATCGGTTAGCTTGTCGCCGTGCTCATTAGCCGCGTGCTCGAGATCGCTAATAGACTCACTTTGCCGATCAATTCTCCCCTCAAGCGGCTTCAGAGCGGTCGCTACCTCCTTCTTGACAGTTGCCGACACTATTGCCTCAAATTTCGTGACAATTTCAGTACGCAAGTCCTCCATCATTGCTTTAATGCTGCTTAGCATCTCGTCATTGGCATCCGACAGCACCGGGGAGTCGGGTTGTAGCCGGCCCCGGGCGGCCTTAGCAGACTCACTCTTCGCTCTGGAACTCGACATTTACCCGGTTAAAACACTGAGGAAAACCGATATACAGTCCTTGCACGGGGATTTAGTAGTGGCAACCGAAGGACAGACTTTATATAATGAATAAAATATATTAAAAACTCATTCCCGAAGAGCCGACGTGAAACACGTCCTACATCATGCGCCCCCTCCCCACCTTCCTATGACACTTTTTTTGAAAAGTTCACAATTCGAGTTGTCATAACAAATACATCATTCTGACAAAATGTAAACTTTTCAAAAAGATGCTGCATATTTGACTCAGTAACACTTGAATAATGGAGAAGAAGAAGTTTACGTCGGTAAATTTGAAAGACTGACTTCTTAATCATGTAACTGAAAGGGTGTGTGTAGAAGCTAATACACCTCGTGAAGGCTGACACTTTTTTAAACGAAAGACCCCAACTAAACACGGGAGCGGGATGGATGAGACGTCACTGAAACTTGATGTGATGAAGCTCTGCTGCCCCTGCTAGTTTTGGGGGGTCACCAGACATAAAACCTGTTTTCTCTGTATTTTGAAGGTAGAGGCTTAGATTTATTAGGAATTCGTCTGAAAAAAATTATAATAGGTAAGAATTACAGTACATAAAAAATATGTGGTTATAATGGGAGTCAATGGGGCAAATTTGGACATGAAGGTAAAGAGTGTAAGTTTTTTTAAATGAACAATCATTGTTCCAAAAATAATAATGCATCAAAATAAATGTTATCAATTATTGACATAGTCAATGCTGTAATATATTTCACTTTGAACCTAATTTTTGAAAATATTGCATATTTTGTGATTTTTTTATTGAAAAAATCAGGAGTTGTAAAAATAATGTTTAAAGATTATAATGAACTTTATATCTATGGCTAGGTCTGAAGTTGTTGAAAAGATTTTATGTGGTGAAAGTGAAAATAAATATGTATTACATTTTTTATTGCACTTTTATGAGATGGTAGTCAATGAGGCAAATTTGGACTATGGGTAAAAAGTGTATATTAATTTTAAGGGATGCTCGAGGGTTAAAGAATGATGGGTGTGTACGCTGTGGGTGCGAAAGTTGTGTCATAGCTTTGTTGTTGTAGGTGTTTGTATACAATAAGCAATCAAACTGATGTAATCAACTATCAATCCTTGCATCCATAGCTTTGACATGTCTCAAGGAGGCTCAACAGTCCAGAAGAGAAGACAGTGATGATGAAGCGATGAGGGGATCTGAGATGCAGCATGACAGTGAAGACGACAGTGAGGATGACTCTGAATCCAGCTCTGAATCCAGCTCTGACAGGATAAGGAGAAAAAGGCGAAGAAAAGCAAACATCGCTCTCGCCTGCGGGGTATGTGAAACGTATTTCTTGGCTGGCTTGAGCTGTATGTGTCTGTTGTCCCTACAAGTAGATCAATCTCTCATGACAAGCTGACAGGGCTTGAAATTAACTTTTTGACTTACTAGCCAAGTGGCTAGTAGATGAAAAAAGTTATTAGCCAACCAGATTTTTTACTAGCCAGAACCAAAACGTTGCTTTACTTTTGTATTTCGACATCACTTGTATATAGCAGTCATCGTAGTACCATATTACATCAATCCTGTTTTTCTATACGCTACAATTATCATTCAATAGTGTACTACTATACTATTGGTCGAAAATGAGATTGCATGATGTGTTCTTGTATAATTTAATTTCAGTAGTTGCCTACTTAATTGTAAATCTAACATTTATGGAGGAATATATAGCATTACATCTTCAAAGTAACACTTTGATCCTGTCCTGTCTGTATATTCTATGCAGCAGGTGTATTGTATAAATAATGTGTTTATTCTGGGCTGGATAAAAATGTCCAAATGAGAACGAACAAGTGAATTTAAAAACAAGCAGCCTTTTTATTATTAGCTCGAAAGTGTCTTATAAAGACTACAACAACCAACCTAGCCTGTCTTAAGACAACCACAAGACAACAGCTAAACCATTTAAGGAACTATACAGTGTGTCCCCTGCTGGTCAAACTGAGACATTGCATTGGTCCATTTTCTCCAGTTGTTCTTCAGAGTGTTTACTATTCATTCTTCAGAGTCAGACTCAGACGGTTCACCCGGAGTTGACATCAAGAATAAAAAATAAAAAGGTGCAATGGTGCGCACAGTATTGGGAATCTCAATTTGATTTATAAATGGCACAAAAGTTGGGAATCTCGATTTTTCTAACTAGCCAAGTGGCAAGAAAATCTGTCTCGCCACTTGAGGAATTTGGGTCGCAAATGGCAAGTGGCGAGTGCTAAATTCAAGCCCTGCATGCTGATAGAGGGATGTACCAGAAGGACCAGTACGGTCCAAATGAATGTTCATTTCCAAAAATGATTCACCCCAAATGTGTCCATTTTTATTTAGCATTTTCCCCTCTTTTTCTCCCAATTTAGCCTTGATAATTCCCTGTGTGTGTCATGGTGTTTCCATGTACCTTGGTGAAGTTGTGCCAGAAAATCCTTCTACACTGTGTTGAGGTGTCACATATGGGATTAGTGTGTCTCGCGGCACATTGAACATTAACAGTAAAATACAATGATTTGTTTTTTTCTTCTCATCAATCTCATGATTCAAATGATACATTCCTTCTTGTTCTTGTGTGTTTATATTAGTTGGAGGACCAGGTGATGTGGTGAAGCGGTACAAGGAAGTCCTTGCCATTTTCCAGACGGGGAAGAATATGGCCAAATCCTTCGAGAAGTATGGAGTAGACAGACTTACTATTGTGAGGACTGCAGCGATTGCCGAGCTCGCAATAGCTGCTCCAGAAGAATATGATCAGGTGGAGAAGGGGGAGACGGTGGCAGACTTTGCTAAAAGATGCAAGGAGGTTATAAAGGCCACTAAAGTCATTTCTGCTACAATACATAAAATGAAGGATGATAAAATTATGCCAGCCTATCATACTGTGTTATTGTATTATGTTACTAAATAATGTTTGTTCAAAGCTCTCCTCTGTGTGAATTGTTGTTACGTATCTGTTATCACAGATGTGTATGTATATATATATATATATATATATATATATATATATATATATATATATATATATATATATATATATATATATATATATATAATGTATGTATATATATGTATAAGATGTATACATATAACAAATGTTATCTGTTATCTGTTATCTGTTTTGTTTTAAATAAAAAGTGTAAACTTCTTTATATGTGATTGCTTAATTTACTAATGGTTAACTATGGTCAAGTAATGCTTATGAGGCAGTTAAGCATTAATAATGTGTTACCTAAGGGATACATGTGTTGCACTTTACAATAAGGGTCCAGAAAAGTATTTACTAGGGGTGTAACGGTATTTGTTTTCGTCCCGTCCCGTCACGGTACGGGGGTCACGGTTCGGTTCACGCAGTCATACGGCGAATACGTCTGACTGAGTTAAAAAAAAAAAAAAAAAAAATCAATCATCGTTTTTTTTCCCCCTTATAAATATCAACAGTCACGTTCAACAGTCACGTTCCATTACCTCTACATTATCCCAAATGTGTGCTAGTCTGTGCATATCAATAAATATATGTGCAATTCATATATCATCATAAATTGTAGGCTATAATAACGATAAAATGTTCTAATTCTTAATTTACAACTGTCCTGAACGCATCAGGGCCGTGTGCCAGCGCGGATTGGGAGTAAAGCCTGATTTATGGTTCTGCGTTAAATCGACGCAGAGCATACGCCGTAGGGTACGGCGCAGTCTACGGCGAGGTTATGCGGCGACGCGCACCTTCGCCGTAGGCGCTGCGTTGGTGTAACGCGGTACCATAAATCAGCCTTAACAGTCACAGTGAAGGAGATTAGCGCTAAAGTTTAAAAGAGGACTAAATTTGTACAAAGTTTTGAATGTTACCCCGTTTTCCACGTTACCTGGATTATTTTGGGTTATGGAAGAGTCAACTACCGTTGGTGAGTGAGTGTAACCTTCATAAATAATTTATTTATCAGTTTCTTGACCAGCTGCCTATTTTTTTTTTTTTTTTTTTTTTTTTTTTTTTTTTTTTTTTTTTTTTTTTTTTTTTCTTACCTTGTCTGCACACATATTATTGATTGATACCATGACGGTAGAAACCAAAAGTGTATATATGTGCATTATTACTATATGTAATATATACATATATATACGCACACATATGCGTACACATACATAAATATACACATACAAACCCAGTGTTTTTTTTTTTTTGTTTTTTTTTGTTTTTTTTTTGTTTTTTGGGGGGGGGAGGGGGTGGGGGGGGGGGGTGACGACATCCACTGCCAATCCAGGAAGCAGGAACACACGGAGACACACGTCAAGCACTGGAAATCTGCAACAAAAAACCACAAACAAAGCACGAAACCGGCACGGAGCCAACCAAAACACGAACAGCAATCGACCTAAATCTTGAGATCTGATCGCAGTCTGAGCTAAGCTATCGCTACCGCTAACTAAGCCCAAAAACTAGAGAGCCAGCATGCAGGTGAACAAGCCAGTGTGTATGTCTATGTGTGTGTGTGTGTATGTATATGATCATGCGTGTGTGTGTGTGTGTGTGTGCATGTGACTAAATGACTAAATGTGTGTATGTGTGTATGTGTGTGTGTGTGTGTGTGTGTGTGTGTGTGTGTGTGTGTGTGTGTGTGTGTGTAATAAACCAAACAAAGCTCCACCTGAAGTGTATCTATAGTGGGGGAGGGGGGGGAGCGACCCCGCCACCCGCGAGACCAGAGGCCGACAAGGAAGAGCCCGGAACCCAGGCCACCGGCAAACCCCACAGAGGGGAGAAGCAGGAGGGAGGCAACCCACCGCCTGCGAGGCCCCCCCCCCGCCCGGCGGCGGCCGAGGGGGCCCGCGGGCGGGGCCCCCACAGCGCGGAAAGAAGCAGCCAGGGATCCCGCGGCGGCGGACCGCGACCCAGGCAATCCCCGGCCACCCGGTCCGGGCCGGACACGCGGCCAGGAGGCCCTCACCCTTCAGGCCAACGACCCCCACCCGGCAGGGGGCCAGCCTGCCCGGAGAGACAGAGCCGCCCCGGCCGCCGACGCGGGCAGGCGCACCCGTCCCCCACGAAAGTGGCCCTCCAAGACCAGAGGGGCGCCCCGCCGTAGAGGCAGCGGGGGGGACCGGAGACGGGCCCGGAGAGAGGGAACCCCCCAACAAGGCGACACCCGCGCAGGCCCGACAACGGAGGGCCCCAGACCCAGGCATCCCATTCATTCATCCATTCACCTATCCGATACCTATACTAATAATAATATAATATACTATACATAATAATAATAATAATAATGACCAGCTGCCTATTTTAATGAGCTTGTGTTGTTGTGAACGAGACCGCCGAGTCTATTCTCTGTTATAGAGCTCAGAAATTATGTTATAGACCGCTGTGTCTATATCTATCTAAATAGATTGTGTAATTTAGACCAGTTATGTTTTTTTTTGTATTTAAATTGTATCAAAGAATGAACTGAGTCAGTCCGTGACTACCTGAGTTTTCAGAGCCATGTGATTGACAGCTGTCAGGCCTGTGTGTGTGTGTGTGTGTGTGTGTGTGTGTGTGTGTGTGTGTGTGTGTGTGTGTGTGTGTGTGTGTGTGTGTGTGTGTGTGTGTGTGTGTTCTTCTGAACAAGTTTGTGACTTTACTCTGCTTTCTGCAGCATAGGCCTATAGGCTTGGCTCAATAAAAGTGAGAATAAATGTAGTTTGATGGGTAGGATGAGGTGTTGTTGAACGTTAAAATGACTATCATAAGGCCCATGCAGAATACTCCGCCCCCAGACGGCTCTGCCCATATGCAGCAGTAGAGGAGCCCGGGTTCAAGTATTTATTAAAAGTGCTCGAGCCTCGTTACAATGTCCCATCCCGCGCTCACATAAACCAGTCCGTGGTAAAATTAAAAACACTAATGCACAAGTTAAATGTTTTATTCTATTTATTTTACACTTTAATAAGAGATGCTTTTTAGTTTTGTAGCCAATTGAACAAACTTTAACTTTCAAATGCTATGATCAAAATAAAGGAAGAAAAAACTCGTCTTATACATTTGGGACTTTTTGTATTTTTTTTCCCGTTGTACCGAACCCGTACCGAACCCGTACCGAACCGTGACCCCTGTACCGAGGTACGTACCGAACCATGACTTGTGTGTACCGTGACACCCCTAGTATTTACTAATGGTTAATTATGGTTAAGTAATGCTTATGAGGCAGTTAAGCATTAATAATGTGTTACCTAAGGGATAAATGTGTTACACTTTACAATAAGAGTCCAGCAAGCCTTTACTAATGGTTAATTATGGTTAAGTAATACTTATGAGGCAGTTAAGCATTAATAATGTGTTACCTAAGGGATAAATGTGTTACACTTTACAATAAGGGTCCAGAATAGTATTTACTAATGGTTAATTATGGTTAAGTAATGCTTATGAGGCAGTTAAGCATTAATAATGTGTTACCTAAGGGATAAATGTGTTACACTTTACAATAAGGGTCCAGAATAGTATTTACTAATGGTTAATTATGGTTAAGTAATGCTTATGAGGCAGTTAAGCATTAATAATGTGTTACCTAAGGGATAAATGTGTTACACTTTACAATAAGGGTCCAGCAAGCCTTTACTAATGGTTAAGTAATGGTTATGAGCCACTCCTATACATTTATTAAGGTTTATGTCAGGTTACCGTTCATAAGGTCAGGTAAGCTACCTGATAACATACACAGCACCATTAGGAAATGATTACTTAAGACTCTAAATAGTTGTTTATAAAATGCCCATCCAGTAAACATGTACACCATTAGCGAATGATTAGTAGATGTATTAGGTAGCTGTTACTTAATGCTTATTCACTCCAAATAAACACCATTAGTAAATGATTACTAGGGACATTATTAACGTTTTACTTATGTATTAACTAATGTATTACTTAATACTAAGTAATGCATACATAAGGATAAATAATTACATCATGTAACGTTTATTAATGCTTACTAATGTATTAATTAACTCTGAGCAGTAGGCATTAATTAACTGTTTATTAATGCATGAACTAATATGCTAATTAATGTTAAGTAATACATAATAATGGTTATATAACTATTATCACACTGTTAATTAATGCTTAATAATGCATTAATTAACTGTTTATTAATGCATTAACTAATATGCTAATTAATGTTAAGTAATACATAATAATGGTTATATAACTATTATTACACTGTTAATTAATGCTTAATAATGCATTAATTAACTGTTTATTAATGCATTAACTAATATGCTAATTAATGTTAAGTAATACATAATAATGGTTATTTAACTATTATTAAACTGTTAATTAATGCTTAATAATGCATTAACTAACGTTAATTAAGGGACCCTTATTGTAAAGTGTTACCAAATTTCTTAATTGATCTTTCGGTTTCCAAATATTTAAAGCTTGGTCTTGCTCAAATTTAGGGAGTTTATTGGTGTCAAACCACTTTTTCATAAGATCCATCTCCTAGTCATAGTTAGTGTTAGTAAACCTCTAGTTATTGTTTAGTAAAGTATCTAGTTATTGTGTAGTAAACCTCCAGTTAGTGTTTAGTAAAGTTTCTATTTAGTGTTTAGTAAACCTGTAGTTTGTGTTTAGTAAACCTCTAGTTAGTGTTCAGTAAACCTCTAGTTAGTGTTAGTAAACCTCTAGTGTTTAATTAACCTCTTGTTAGTGTTTAGTAAATCTCTACTTACTGTTCAGTTAACCTCTAGTTAGTGTTAGTAAACCTCGAGTTAGTGTTAATTAACCTCTAGTCAGTGTTAGTTAACCTCTGGTTAGTGTTTAGTAAACCTCTAGTTAGTGTTAGTAAACCTCTAGTTAGTGTTTATTAAACCTCTAGTTAGTGTTTAGTAAACCTCTAGTTAGTGTTAGTAAACCTCTAGTTAGTGTTCAGTAAACCTCTAGTTAAGGTTTAGTAAACATCTAGTTAAGGTTTAGAAAAACTCTAGGTAGTGTAAACTCTAGTGTGTTAGAGTCAGTAGTCATAGTTGCAGCTATAGAACAAGACTATAATAGTTAGTCTCAAATATAGCTTGGTGGTAGATATGCTGCTATAGGCTTATGCTGCAGGGGGGGCCGACATGATCCACTGGGCGATGCCTCTCACCCTTCTTCTCTGCTCCTCTTCCACTTTTTATTAATTAGAAGTATCTCATCATTGTACACATTGTTCTTGTAGTTTGTTGTGCTGCCCCTCCGCACCCCCCCCCCCCCCCCCCCCCCCCCCCCCCCGCCTTTTTCTTCTGTGTACCTTTGCAGGCCAGAGCTTCAGGAGCTGCATGCTGACCTGCAGTCCCCCCTCTCATCATCCCACTGCTGCTTCCACCTGGCTTGCCCCCCACTGGTACTGAACTAGTACTTCACTGGCATTGCATTGGTACTGAACTGGCTTTTCACTGGTACTTAACTGGTATTGCACCTGTACAGCACTGGTACTGTCCTGGTACTGTACTTATATTAAACTGGTATTGCACTTGTACTGAACTGGTACAACACTGGTTCCTGAAAAGTATGCCATAGCTGCTGGGCCACCGTTGCCATGGAGCTGGTGCCCGTTGTTATGCTAGTGTGTCCACTGCATTGTGGGTAATGTAGTGTGAAGTCGTCGTCTCGTCGAGTATTTTAAATGTGCCGCCCGCTGGTGAATGAGAAGGAGGATTATTTCGTAATAATGGGACCTAAACAGTGAAGCTGAAACTAAATTCCAGTTCGTTATCTGCAGATCTGAACAAGTTCACGTTCAAGTTCTGTATTTGCAAATATGTCACGTTCAGTTCAAGTTCTCACAGAAATGAACGTGTTCAATGAACACGTTCATGCACAATACAGGAAGTTACATCATCACGTACAGACCTGCAGCAGAGAAAAAGTATTTATATCATTGACCAGAGGCAGATCGACACCATGACTGGATTTGATGGGAGATAAAAAATTCTGTTTCAGATCTTTATGTCTTGAGATAATCTGTCCATCCACCTAAACTTTGAACATGAACTCTTGCTGGTTGTGTGTTCAGAAGGTTCGCAGCAGAGTGAAGATGGTGGGTGTTAATGTGAAGATGATTTTAGCCAGCAAGTTAAACTGGCACTGCAATGGTACTGCACTGGTACTGAACTGTTACTGAGCTGGTAAGCAATAGTACTGCACTGGTACTGCACTGGTAGTGAATTTGTACTGAACTGGTACGACACTGGTACTGCATTGGTATTGAACTGGTATTGCACTGATACTTAAACTGTATTGCACTGGTACTGAACTATTATGAAACTGGGACTGCACTGATTTTAAACTGGTATTGCACTGGTATTTAACTGGCATTGCACCTGTACAGCACTGGTACTGCCCTGGTACTGTACTTATATTAAACTGGTATTGCACTTGTACTGAACTGGTACAACACTGGTTCCTGAAAAGTATGCCATAGCTGCTGGGCCACCGTTGCCATGGAGCTGGTGCTCATTGTTATGCTAGTGTGTTCACTGCATTGTGGGTAATGTAGTGTGAAGTCGTCGTCTCGTCGAGTATTTTAAATGTGCCGCCCGCTGGTGAAATGAGAAGGAGATTTATTCCATAATAATTGGACCTAAACAGTGAAGCCGAAACTAAAAATTCCAGTTCGTTCGGGAGGGGCCCACATCACCCGCGTTCCCTCGCCGGGCTGGGATAGGTGGGTCGCGATGCCCGGGCCTGGCGGGGCTCGCCGCGCACCCAGGGGTGCCTTCTGGCGGTGCTGGACCCCCCGGGGAGGGGGAGACGGTGCGTGAATGTGCGTCTTTGTCGGTGAGAATGCGGTATGGAAGGGTCTTGCCATGGAGGATTTGGGCCTCCATTGGCAGAACAACAAAATTTAATAATTTATTAATATTATTACTATACAAAGATGGTTATTATTAAGGGTCTGGGCCCCTCTGGTCTTGGAGGGCCACTTTCGTGGGGGCGGGTGCTCCTGCCCGCGTCGGCGGCCGGGGCGGCTCTATCTCTCCGGGCAGGCTGGCCCCTCGCCGGGTGGAGGTCGTTGGCCTGGGGGGTGAGGGCCTCCTGGCCATGTGTCCGGCCCGGACCGGGTGGCCGGGGATTGTCTGGGTAGCGGTCCGCCGCCCCGGGATCCCTGGCTGCTTCTTCTGGTCTCTCCGGCGGCGGGGTTGCCCCCGCCCTCCCCCACTATAGATACACTTCAGGTGGAGCTTTGATAGGATTATTACCCCCCCCCCCCACACACACACACACACACACACACACACACACACACACACACACACACACACACACACACACACACACACACACACACACACATAGCCACACACACACACACATAGCCACACAGACATACACACACTCACACACACAGCCACAAAGACTTATACATACAAAACACACACACACACACACACACACACACACACACTGGCTTTTTCACCTGCATGCTTACTCTGTAGTTTTTGGGGTTAGTTAGTCACGGTAGCTTAGCTTAGACTGTGATCGGATATTGAGATTTGGGTCGATTGCTGCTCGTGTTTTGGTCGGCTCCGTGTCGGTTTTGTTTTTCGTTTGTGGTTTTTGTTGCAGATTTCCAGTGCTTGACGTGAGGCCTCCGTGTGTTCTTCCTGGATTGGCAGTGGATGTCACCACCCCCCCCCCCCAAACAAAAAACAAACAAAAAAAAACTGGGTTTGTATGTGTATGCGTATATATATATGTATATATATATTAAATATAGTAACAATGCACATATGCCTTAGGTTTTCACCAGCATGGTATTAAACATTAATGTGTGTGCAGACAAGGTAAAAAAGAAAAAAAAAAGATCTAAATCAAGTTCTTTATTTGCAAGTATGTTGCGTTCAGTACAATGTTCTCACAGAAATGAACGTGTTCAATGAACACGTTCATGCACAATACAGGAAGTTGCATCATCACATACAGACCTGCTGTCACGGTTGGTGTTTGTTGAGGAACCAAACGCAGGAGAGCGAGAGGCAGGAGTTCACAAAACAGGATTTATTTGAGCATAAACCAAACTAAAAGGCGCCGCAGAGCAGGATTAACAAAAACACGAGAGCAAAATCCAAAAACCAGACAGGACACATGGAGGAAGGAAACAGTACGGACCAACAGGGAGCAGGGGAAAGACAAGACTAGATATACACAGGGGATAACGAGACACAGGTGCAGACAATCAGGGTAGATGGGAAACAGGAGGGACAGAACTGAAAACACAAACTGGGGGAAATGTCAAAACCCTGACATTACGCCCCCTCAAGGGACAGATCCCAGATGTCCCAACAAAAACCCAACCCAGGGCGGGCGGAGGGGGCCCGGAGGAGGGCCCAGGCCAACACATGGTCAAGGTTCCGGGGGCCGTCCTCGGGGCCATGCCGACCGGCGAGACAGTTCGGGGGGTCGCCCTCGGGACGTAGCAGGCGGGTCAGGAGGTCGGTCTGGGGGCGTAGCAGGCAGGATACGAGGAGCTGGTTTCGGAGGGGGGCCCGGGTCCTCGGCGCTGGCTGAGGGGGAACCCGGGTCCATCACCGGAGCCGGAACAGGGGCTGAAGCGTCCGGGACCACCGCCGACACAGGAGAAAGCTGGGGCTGGGGCCGACGTCGTCGTCGTCGCAGCCAGGCGTGTTCCCCGGAAGGGGGACTCCTCTTCCTCGATCCAGTGCATGTTCTTTTCCGCCTCCCGGCAGAGAAACTCCCTGAGGAAAGTGAACTCTCCCGCTGGAGATCCCGTTCTGTCACGGTTGGTGTTTGTTGAGTACCCAAACGCAGGAGAGCAAACAGGAAGGAAACAGTACGGACCAACAGGGAGCAGGGGAAAGACAAGACTAGATATACACAGGGGATAACGAGACACAGGTGCAGACAATCAGGGCAGATGGAAACAGGTAGGACAGAACTGAAAACACAAACAGGGGGAAATGTCAAAACCCTGACACCTGCATAAGAGAAAAAGTATTTATATCATTGACCAGAGGCAGATTGACACCATGACTGGATTTGATGGGAGATCAAATATTCTGTTTCAGATGTTTAGGTCTTCAGATAATCCGTCTGTCCACCTAAACTTTGAACTTGAACTCTTGCTGGTTGTGTGTTCAGAGTATTTACACCAGTGTGAGGACGGTGGGTGTTGGTGTGAAGATGATTTTAGCCACTACGTTAACAAGAAACAGGAACTAATATGTTCATATAGAGAGGGGAAGCAGAGAGAAGCATCATTTCATCCAGCAGAGACAGAATGACACCACGACTGCAGCTCTTCATCACTTTACTGCTTCACTTTGAAGGTAAAGATCAACTCTGACTCATGTTTTAGGGTTTAATTTGATTTAAAAAGACTGTAAAAACCACTCTGAAGTTGTTGTGTACCGTTGAAAGTTGCTGTTTCACTAAATGTGTTTTCTTTACTAAAAATCACCTCTGTTACAATCAGACCACTTAAAGACAACGTAACATAACTGAATGATTCACCAGAGATTATGTGTGTTGAAGTTTCTTCTCTGTGCTGACAAACCTAAATATGTAGGTTAAATATGTTTCTAGGGTCAGGTTGATGTGTGAAGTGTAAAACTTTTCTCAGAGTGTTTTTCTCTGCAGCAGGAATCAGTGAACGATGGATCGATCTCTATCACAGAGCTGGAGATGACGTCGTTTTACCGTGTATCTATGGTTCTTCACATAACCAATGTTCTGATGTTCACTGGCTTTACAACAACATTCCAAATGCAAACCCACTAAATGAGATTAATAATGGAAATATTGTGAAGACGTCACCTGGAGCTGACAGGATCAATTTGAGCAGTAACTGCTCTCTGATCATCAACAACATCACTGCTGAAGATGCTGGTCGTTACGACTGTAGGAATAGATACGTGTATAGTACTTTTTTGCACACATATGTGTTTCTGAGTGTTTTAACAGGTGAGTGTTTTGACATAATTTGTCGTTTATTTACACGTTTAAATATTTGATGTTTCCATCAGACAATCACTCAGTAAGTGGCTCAAGTGGCTGAAATAACAGTTATTTGTCTCCTTCCAGTCTCTCCATCTCCACCAGATGTGGATCCAGGAAGGGATGGAGATGTGACATTACACTGTTCTCTGATGGGACACAGTCATTTGGGTCCCTGTGAGCAGAACAGCATCATCTGGGTGAATGAGACAGGAACTGTGCTGCTTGGTGAAGGTGATGGGTTTGTGTCTGGAGGACACAACAACTGTGTTTCTGATCTGATGGTGAAACATCAGGGAGGCTCCAAGAGAAGATTCACCTGCCAGGTTGTTGAAGGAGACAGAGTGAAGATAGATGCTGAATACACGCTGGACTTTACAGGTAAGACCCTGAAATCATGAAGACAATAAAAACTGGATGTCATCATTCAGACTTTACACTTTTAATCAGTTAAAGTGTTAATATTGACTTTCTGATCATTTTGTTTAATCCTTTGATTCCAGATTCCAGTCTGATCAATACCAGATTGATTATTGGATGGGTGGTCAGGGGGCTGATGGTGGTTCTGGTCAACATCGCTACGTTTCTCATCATTTACAGGATGAAAGTTAAAAGGAACAATCCCAAAAATCCAACAGGTGTGTTTGACCTGCCTGTCAGGCTTTTATTTAGTTTCTAAAACTAGACGTGAAGAGAAGACGTCACAGCTGCACATGCAGAGTAAAGAGGAAGTAGAAACTATTTCTTCCCTCCAGCATCACTGGAAATGTAACAAAAGTGACTTATTAATGAACAAGTTAATCAGAAGTTATATTATTATTAATAATTATGACAGAATAAAGATAATAAATGTGTAATCTTGTCAACTAACTCTAAGAATTTAACATTCTTTGTTCCAGATGTTCAGTTACCAATGCAGCAGTATGTGAGTATCTTCACTAATATTTAATATTTTATATATATATATCTACCTTTGAAATATAAATATGTATGAAATATCCATGTTCATCAAATGTTTCCTGCTTGTTCATTTCCATCAACATTTGCTGCTGATTATTCTTGGTTTTCTGGTAATAAACCCAAATTAAAGCTGCAAGCAGCGATGAACGGGCCCTCGCACTCATGGCCACCGCCCCCCATAAGCATATCAGAAATGACACCATCCACGACTTTCTATGTCAAACCATTCAAAAGTTATGGTAGAAAATAGGAACTATGAATAATGGACCAATCAGAAGAAGGGGCGGGGCTAATTTGCACCAATTATGGTCAAGGACCCAAAACCATGTCCGATGACACCACCCACGAGTCCTTATGTCAAACCATTCAAAAGTTATTGCAGAAAATCAGAAGTATCACATATCGACCAATCAGAAGAAGGGGCGGGGCAAATTCATGCCAATGAAGGTCAAGTACTCAATACCGAGTCAGATGAGACCACCCACGAGTCTTTATGGCAAACCATTAAAAAGTTATGGGAGGGAAATGTTTTCTAGGGGGCGCTGTTGAGCCATTTTGCTATGCCCATTAATGCAAACCACGAAATATTAAATTTATCAGGCCTGGCTTGCGTCCAAAATTTGGTGACTTTTGGGGAACTATCAAATATGGACCAAACAGATGAAGGGGGGGCGCGCTTTTTAGCGTCTAGTGTCGCCACGGTAAGGCTATTGAAAGAGAAAAGTAATGCGCGTTGTCGCAGGATGGAGACGAACATTTTGATGTATAACACACCTGGGTGCACGTTACGGTTCGGGCCGTATTAACGGCCGAAGAAATGGTATAAATTGCGCCAAAATGACGCGATTAATTCCAAATGTTCCAAATGGCCGGCTTCCTGTTCGGTTTCGGCCATGGCGCCAAGAGACTTTTCTTTAAGTTGCGACATGATACAGGTGTGTAGCGATTTTCGTGCATGTACGTCAAACCGTATTGTGGGGCTTGAGGCACAAAGTTTTTTCTGTCTGAACCAATCAGATGAAGGGTGGGCGCGCTTTTTGGCGTCTAGCGTCGCCACGGTAACACTTTTGACTGAGAAAAGTAATGCGAATATTCGCAGGATGGAGATGCACATTTTGATGTATAACACACCTGGGTGCACGTTACGGTTCGGGCCGTATTAATTGCCGAAGGAATGGCATAAATTGCGCTAAAAGGACACAATTAATTCAAAATGGCCGACTTCCTGTTCGGTTTCGGCCATGGCGCCAAGAGACTTTTCTTTAAGTTGTGACATGATACAGGTGTGTACCATTAAAAACCATTAAATATCAAATTTTTCGCCAGGCCTGGAAGGAAAGAAAGTGGAAAGAAAGAAAGAAAGAAAGAAAGAAAGAAAGAAAGAAAGAAAGAAAGAAAGAAAGAAAGAAAGAAAGAAAGAAAGAAAGAAAGAAAGAAAGAAAGAAAGAAAGAAAGAAAGAAAGAAAGAAAGAAAGAATATAAAAAAAAATTCCTACAGATACAATAGGGCCTTCGCACTGTAAGTGCTCGGGCCCTAATAACAGACAGTCAATCATTACTGTTGTCTTAGTTGACTTACAAGACGTTAAATAACCATTTATTGCTAACTTTCATAAATGTTATTAATGGATGCTTTTCTGTTTTTCATTCAGATATTGATATAAAAAGAGTTTATATTTGTAGATCAAATTCATAGGAACCATTAAGAACGGTCCATTATCATGTAAATATGATTTTTTATCTCCCTCTTGTGGTGAAAACATGAATTACAAGAACATTGACGTTCAGTCTGAGGATCTCTGACCCACGGAGGAAACTGATAAACTGGTGGGGCTGCTGTTTTCATCCAGGGTGTGATGGTCAGTGACGCTGCTCAGGTGTGTCAGCTGTTGCCCCGGTAACTGCTCAGGTGTGTCAGCTGTTGCCCCGGTAACTGCTCAAGTGTGTCAGCTGTTGCCCCGGTAACTGCTCAGGTGTGTCAGCTGTTGACCCGGTAACTGCTCAGGTGTGTCAGCTGTTGCCCCGGTAACTGCTCAGGTGTGTCAGCTGTTGCCCCGGTAACTGCTCAGGTGTGTCAGCTGTTGCCCCGGTAACACACCTCCTAACCAGGAACACCAGAGCAGCCACACAAGAGACGGGAAGACACAAGACAAGGAGGGAGCAGCAAGTGTTGTCTCATGACCTATGAACTCTTTTGTTTCCACAGGTGAACAGGGATGATGATGATGATGATGAGGTGAACTATGAAAACGATGAAGACCTGCCTGCTTCTGTCCGATCCACAGATTAATAAATCAGCTGTGTGTGATGGAAACATTAGCCTTAGCCTGGGTACAGTGCAGCAGACGGATGTTTTGTCTTTGAAAGCTCAGCTCTGGGGTCACCGGGGCCTGTTTATGAGAATCCTAGTGTTTAATCTTCATCATTTTGTGATCTTTTCCTCGGTGTCACTCCTGGATCGAGGAGTCTGATGGATGTTTGACCCACTTGCTAACGATGTATTAAATCTCCTAAACTTTCCCCATCTGCCCCTTTGTTTAAAAAATTAAATGTATTATCCATCTATGATATTAACATACTCCAATCATGTGCTTTCATTTACAAATGCACTTATCTTGCAAATATGCTTCCAAGTACTTTCAAAGATTTTTTTAAGACCAATTCACAAATTCATAACTATAATACTAGACAATTTGAGGATCTCCATTCTTCATTCAGTCGTACCAATAGCAGTCAGTTCTCCATCAAAGACAGAGGTTCCTCACTCTGGAATTCTCATATACTTATTGCTAAATCTTCACTGTCTATTAGTAGTTTTAAACAGAGATTGAAGACCAGCCTTATGGATCAAGCGTATAGAAGTGCTTCCACTTAAAGTGGACTCACTTCTGCACGTGCACATACACACGCACACACACACACACACACACACACACACACACACACACACACACATACAAACACACATGTGCATGCTCACATACATCCAACCGAGAAATTGCTTGTAAATATCCATCTTATTGGAACGCTGTTTTTGTACTTGCTGGTATTATAATGTAATGTATTATCTTGGTGAGAACTTTGAATAAGCCCATTTAGGGCTTCCTTTCTCACCTGCACATATTTTCATGCTTTTATATTCATTTTTACTTTTGTACCGTTTTCATGTTGTGCAAATAAACAAATCAAATCAAATCAAACTGGGATCATCTCTCACGTCTTTATTCCTGATAGTCTCATACACTCAGTTCAGCCCAGACAGTCACCCAGTGGTTCAAACATGTAACCCGGTTGTGTTGATGAGTTTGTCCACAACATGCTGAAAACAGATCTGACCTGCAGTCAGAACAGGAATGAACTTAAACCTTTACTGCAGCAAAAAACACACTATAATGTTCCAACGTCCATTAAGACCAGGATTTATGGATTTTACTGACTCTTTCTCGCTGTTTTTTAACCTAATAACCATATCATTCAGTTTAAATGAGTATTTTTCTCTACATTTTTCAGTAGTTGGAAAAATCCTCTTGAACTTCTTTTAGGAGGTTTACACGTGTTCAAAACTGATAAGAAGTTTGTAAATATTAATGATAACAGTTTTAATGTGCTACTCTAGATGTAAGAACAATAAACTGTCTTCTGAAGTCCAGCTCTGATCCGACTCCAACCTCCTGGTGGATGGTTAACCAGGTTTTACTTCTAGTTTCTGGACAGTGATGTAGCTGTTGGTCTGGTCATCTTTTCCTCGTTCACTCGGAATCCTGAGATGACAGATTTTACTGTGATCAAGTCCAGCCTGGTCATTGATCAGTGTTCAGGGTGGTGACGGTGGTTCTGACCACCATCACTGTTTTTCTCATCTCATTCAGGATGAAAGCCAACGTGACGGAGAATCAGAGGAACAAAACAAGTACAGAAGTCCTAAGAAAACACAATCCAACAGACAGAAAGTCTGAAAGCACGTGTTCAGAATTGAACAAGATCTGCTGCCAGGACAGTTAAGGTGACTTGAAATAAGATTGTAATCAAATGCGGTAATCTATATGTCCACTAGAGGGCAAATGAATACATTTAAATGCAGTAAGTTACATGTCCACTAGAGGGCAAATAAATGCATTTAAATGCAGTAACTTATGTGTCCACTAGAGGGCAAATAAGTTAATTTTAATTCAGTCATTCATCTGTCCACTAGAGGGCAAATAAATGTATTTAAATGCAGTAATATATGTGTACACAGGAGGAAAAATAAGCATTTTAAATGCAGTAACTTATATGTCCAGTAGAGGGCAAATTAATGCATTTAAATGCAGTAATTTATGTGTCCACTAGAGGGCAAATAAATGATTTTCAATGCAGTAACGTATATGTCCACTAGAGGGCAAATAAGTGCATTTAAATGCGGTAATTTATGTGTCCACTAGAGGGCATATAAATGCATTTCAAAGCAGTAACGTATATGTCCACTAGAAGGCAAATAAAATCATTTAAATTCAGTAACTTATGTGTCCACTAGAGGGCAAATAAGTAATGGTAATGCAGTAATTTATGTGTCCACTAGAGGGTATATAAATGCATTTCAATGCAGTTACGTATATGTCCACTAGAGGGCAAATAAGTGCATTTAAATGCGGTAATTTATATGTCCACTAGAGGGCAAATAAGTAATTTTAAATGCAGTAATTCATGTGTCCACTAGAGGGCAAATAAGTTAATTTTAATTCAGTCATTCATCTGTCCACTAGAGGGCAAATAAATGCATTTAAATGCAGTAACTTTTATGTCCAGTAGAGGGCAAATTAATGCATTTAAATTCAGTAATTTATGTGTCCACTAGAGGGCAAATAAATGCATTTAAATTCAGTAACTTATATGTCCACTAGAGGGCATATAAGTAATGGTAATGCACTAATTTATGTGTCCACTAGAGGGCAAATAAATGCATTTCAATGCAGTAATGTATGTGTCCACTAGAGGGCAAATAAGTTAATCTTAATTCAGTCATTCATCTGTCCACTAGAGGGCAAATAAATTTATTTAAATGCAGTAACTTATATGTCCACTAGGGGGCAAATTAATCCATTTAAATGCAGTAATTTATGTGTCCACTAGAGGGCAAATAAATGATTTTCAATGCAGTAACGTATATGTCCACTAGAGGGCAAATAAATGCATTTAAATGCGGAAATGTATATGTCCACTAGAGGGCAAATAAGTCATTTTAAAGCAGTAACTTAAATGTCCACCAGAGGGGAAATAAATGCATTTTGATGCAGTAACTTATGTGTCCACTAGAGGGCAAATAAATACATTTAAAAACGGTAATTTATGTGTGCACTAGAAGGCAAATACATGCATTTAAATGCAGTAACTCATGTTTCCACTAGAGGGCAAATAAGTCATTATAATGCAGTAGTTTATGTGGCCACTAGAGGGCAAATAAATGCATTTAAATGCAGTAACATATATGTCCACTAGAGGGCAAATACATGCATTTAAATGCAGTAAGTTATATGTCCACTAGATGGCAAATAAATGCATTTAAATTCAGTAAGTTATGTGTCCACTAGAGCGCAAATAAGTAATGGTAATGCAGTACTTTATGTGTCCACTAGAGGGCAAATAAGTGCATTTAAATGCAGTAAGTTATATATCCACTAGAGGGCAAATAAATGCATTTAAATGCAATAACTTATGTGTCCACCAGAGGGCAAATAAGTTAATTTTAATTAAGTCATTCATCTGTCCACTAGAGGGCAAATAAATGTATTTAAATGCAGTAATTTATGTGTACACAAGAGGACAAATAAGGATTTTTAATGCAGTAACTTATATGTCCACAAGAGGAAAAATAAGTATTTTAAATGCAGTAACTTATATGTCCAGTAGAGGGCAAATTAATGCATTTAAATGCAGTAATTTATGTGTCCACTAGAGGGCAAATAAATGATTTTCAATGCAGTAAGTTATATGTCCACTAGAGGGCAAATACATGCATTTAAATGCAGTAAGTTATGTGTCCACTAGAGGGCAAATAAGTAATGGTAATGCAGTAATTTATGTGTCCACTAGAGGGCATATAAATGCATTTCAATGCAGTAACGTATATGTCCACTAGAAGGCAAATAAATGCATTTAAATTCAGTAACTTATGTGTCCACTAGAGGGCAAATAAGTAATGGTAATGCAGTAATTTATGTGTCCACTAGAGGGCATATAAATGCATTTCAATGCAGTAACGTATATGTCCACTAGAGGGCAAATAAGTAATTTTAAATGCAGTAATTCATGTGTCCACTAGAGGGCAAATAAGTTAATTTTAATTCAGTCATTCATCTGTCCACTAGAGGGCAAATAAATGCATTTAAATGCAGTAACTTATATGCTGCATTTTTAATGCAGTAACTTATATGTCCACTAGAGGGCAAATAAATGCATTTAAATGCAGTAACTTGTATGTCCAGTAGAGGGCAAATTAATGCATTTAAATTCAGTAACTTATGTGTCCACTAGAGGGCAAGTAAGTAATGGTAATGCAGTAATTTATGTGTCCACTAGAGGGCATATAAATGCATTTCAAAGCAGTAACCTATATGTCCACTAGAAGGCAAAAAAATGCATTTAAATTCAGTAACTTATGTGTCCACTAGAGGGCAAATAAGTAATGGTAATGCAGTAATTTATATGTCCACTAAGGGCAAATAAGTGCATTTAAATGTGGTAATTTATATGTCCACTAGAGGGCAAATAAGTAATTTTAAATGCAGTAATGTATGTGTCCACTAGAGGGCAAATAAGATAATCTTAATTCAGTCATTCATCTGTCCACTAGAGGGCAAATAAATGTATTTAAATGCAGTAACTTATATGTCCACTAGAGGGCAAATTAATCCATTTAAATGCAGTAATTTATGTGTCCACTAGAGGGCAAATAAATGAATTTCAATGCAGTAACATATATATCCACTAGAGGGCAAATAAATGCATTTAAATGCGGAAATGTATATGTCCACTAGAGGGCAAATCAGTAATTTAAAGGCAGTAACTTATGTGTCCACTTGAGGGCAAATTAATGCATTTAAATGTGGTAATTTATATATCCAATAGAGGGCAAATAAGTAATTTTAAAGCAGTAACTTAAATGTCCACCAGAGGGGAAATAAATGCATTTTGATGCAGTAGCTTATGTGTCCACTAGAGGGCAAATAAATGCATTTAAAAACGGTAATTTATGTGTGCACTAGAAGGCAAATACATGAATTTAAATGCAGTAACTCATGTTTCCACTAGAGGGCAAATAAGTAATGGTAATGCAGTAATTTATGTGTCCACTAGAGGGCATATAAATGCATTTCAAAGCAGTAACCTATATGTCCACTAGAAGGCAAAAAAATGCATTTAAATTCAGTAACTTATGTGTCCACTAGAGGGCAAATAAGTAATGGTAATGCAGTAATTTATATGTCCACTAAGGGCAAATAAGTGCATTTAAATGTGGTAATTTATATGTCCACTAGAGGGCAAATAAGTAATTTTAAATGCAGTAATGTATGTGTCCACTAGAGGGCAAATAAATGCATTTAAAAACGGTAATTTATGTGTGCACTAGAAGGCAAATACATGAATTTAAATGCAGTAACTCATGTTTCCACTAGAGGGCAAGTAAGTAATGGTAATGCAGTAATTTATGTGTCCACTAGAGGGCATATAAATGCATTTCAAAGCAGTAACCTATATGTCCACTAGAAGGCAAAAAAATGCATTTAAATTCAGTAACTTATGTGTCCACTAGAGGGCAAATAAGTAATGGTAATGCAGTAATTTATATGTCCACTAAGGGCAAATAAGTGCATTTAAATGTGGTAATTTATATGTCCACTAGAGGGCAAATAAGTAATTTTAAATGCAGTAATGTATGTATGTGCACTAGAAGGCAAATACATGAATTTAAATGCAGTAACTCATGTTTCCACTAGAGGGCAAATAAGTAATTATAATGCAGTAGTTTATGTGTACACAAGAGGACAAATAAGTATGTTTAATGCAGTAACTTATATGTCCACTAGAGGGCAAATAAATGCATTGCAATGCAGTAACGTATATGTCCACCAGAGGGCAAATAAATGCATTTAAATGCAGTAATTTATGTGGCCACTAGAGGGCAAATAAATGCATTTCAATGCAGTAACGTATATGTCCACTAGAGGGCTAATAAATGCATTTAAATGCGGAAATTTATATGTCCACTAGAGGGCAAATCAGTAATTTTAAGGCAGTAACGTATGTGTCCACTAGAGGGCAAATTAATGCATTTAAATGTGGTAAATTATATGTCCACTAGAGGGCAAATAAATGCATTTAAATACAGTAAGTTATATGTCCACTACAGGGAAAATAAATGCATTTAAATGCAATAACTTATGTGTCCACCAGAGGGCAAATAAGTTAATTTTAATTCAGTCATTCATCTGTCCACTAGAGGGCAAATAAATGCATTGCAATGCAGTAACGTATATGTCCACCAGAGGGCAAATAAATGCATTTAAATGCAGTAATTTATGTGGCCACTAGAGGGCAAATAAATGCATTTCAATGCAGTAACGTATATGTCCACTAGAGGGCTAATAAATGCATTTAAATGCGGAAATTTATATGTCCACTAGAGGGCAAATCAGTAATTTTAAGGCAGTAACGTATGTGTCCACTAGAGGGCAAATTAATGCATTTAAATGTGGTAATTTATATGTCCACTAGAGGGCAAATAAATGCATTTAAATACAGTAAGTTATATGTCCACTAGAGGGAAAATAAATGCATTTAAATGCAATAACTTATGTGTCCACCAGAGGGCAAATAAGTTAATTTTAATTCAGTCATTCATCTGTCCACCAGAGGGCAAATAAATGCATTTAAATGCAGTAAATTATATGTCCAGTAGAGGGCAAATTAATGCATTTAAATGCAGTAATTTATGTGCCCACTAGAGGGCAAATAAATGAATTTCAATGCAGTAACGTATATGTCCACTAGAGGACAAATACATGTATTTAAATGCATTAAGTTATGTGTCCACTAGAGGGCAAATAAGTAATGGTAATGCAGTAACGTATATGTCCACTAGAGGGCAAATAAATGCATTTAAATGCGGAAATGTATATGTCCACTAGAGGGCAAATCAGTAATTTTAAGGCAGTAACTTATGTGTCCACTAGAGGGCAAATTAATGCATTTAAATGTGGTAATTTATATGTCCACTAGAGGGCAAATAAATGCATTTTGATGCAGTAATTTATGTGGCCACTAGAGGGCAAATAAATGCATTTCAATGCAGTAACGTATATGTCCACTAGAGGGCTAATAAATGCATTTAAATGCGGAAATTTATATGTCCACTAGAGGGCAAATCAGTAATTTTAAGGCAGTAACGTATGTGTCCACTAGAGGGCAAATTAATGCATTTAAATGTGGTAATTTATATGTCCACTAGAGGGCAAATAAATGCATTTAAATACAGTAAGTTATATGTCCACTACAGGGAAAATAAATGCATTTAAATGCAATAACTTATGTGTCCACCAGAGGGCAAATAAGTTAATTTTAATTCAGTCATTCATCTGTCCACTAGAGGGCAAATAAATGCATTGCAATGCAGTAACGTATATGTCCACCAGAGGGCAAATAAATGCATTTAAATGCAGTAATTTATGTGGCCACTAGAGGGCAAATAAATGCATTTCAATGCAGTAACGTATATGTCCACTAGAGGGCTAATAAATGCATTTAAATGCGGAAATTTATATGTCCACTAGAGGGCAAATCAGTAATTTTAAGGCAGTAACGTATGTGTCCACTAGAGGGCAAATTAATGCATTTAAATGTGGTAATTTATATGTCCACTAGAGGGCAAATAAATGCATTTAAATACAGTAAGTTATATGTCCACTAGAGGGAAAATAAATGCATTTAAATGCAATAACTTATGTGTCCACCAGAGGGCAAATAAGTTAATTTTAATTCAGTCATTCATCTGTCCACCAGAGGGCAAATAAATGCATTTAAATGCAGTAAATTATATGTCCAGTAGAGGGCAAATTAATGCATTTAAATGCAGTAATTTATGTGCCCACTAGAGGGCAAATAAATGAATTTCAATGCAGTAACGTATATGTCCACTAGAGGACAAATACATGTATTTAAATGCATTAAGTTATGTGTCCACTAGAGGGCAAATAAGTAATGGTAATGCAGTAACGTATATGTCCACTAGAGGGCAAATAAATGCATTTAAATGCGGAAATGTATATGTCCACTAGAGGGCAAATCAGTAATTTTAAGGCAGTAACTTATGTGTCCACTAGAGGGCAAATTAATGCATTTAAATGTGGTAATTTATATGTCCACTAGAGGGCAAATAAATGCATTTTGATGCAGTAAGTTATATGTCCACTAGAGGGCAAATAAGTAATTTTAAATGCAGTAATGTATATATCCACTAGAGGGCAAATAAGTAATTTTAAAGCAGTAACTTAAATGTCCACCAGAGGGGAAATAAATGCATTTTGATGCAGTAGCTTATGTGTCCACTAGAGGGCAAATAAATGCATTTAAAAACGGTAATTTATGTGTGCACTAGAAGGCAAATACATGAATTTAAATGCAGTAACTCATGTTTCCACTAGAGGGCAAATAAGTAATTATAATGCAGTAGTTTATGTGTACACAAGAGGACAAATAAGTATGTTTAATGCAGTAACTTATATGTCCACTAGAGGGCAAATAAATGCATTGCAATGCAGTAACGTATATGTCCACCAGAGGGCAAATAAATGCATTTAAATGCAGTAATTTATGTGGCCACTAGAGGGCAAATAAATGCATTTCAATGCAGTAACGTATATGTCCACTAGAGGGCTAATAAATGCATTTAAATGCGGAAATTTATATGTCCACTAGAGGGCAAATCAGTAATTTTAAGGCAGTAACGTATGTGTCCACTAGAGGGCAAATTAATGCATTTAAATGTGGTAATTTATATGTCCACTAGAGGGCAAATAAATGCATTTAAATACAGTAAGTTATATGTCCACTAGAGGGAAAATAAATGCATTTAAATGCAGTAGTTTATGTGTACACAAGAGGACAAATAAGTATGTTTAATGCAGTAACTTATATGTCCACTAGAGGGCAAATAAATGCATTGCAATGCAGTAACGTATATGTCCACCAGAGGGCAAATAAATGCATTTAAATGCAGTAATTTATGTGGCCACTAGAGGGCAAATAAATGCATTTCAATGCAGTAACGTATATGTCCACTAGAGGGCTAATAAATGCATTTAAATGCGGAAATTTATATGTCCACTAGAGGGCAAATCAGTAATTTTAAGGCAGTAACGTATGTGTCCACTAGAGGGCAAATTAATGCATTTAAATGTGGTAATTTATATGTCCACTAGAGGGCAAATAAATGCATTTAAATACAGTAAGTTATATGTCCACTAGAGGGAAAATAAATGCATTTAAATGCAATAACTTATGTGTCCACCAGAGGGCAAATAAGTTAATTTTAATTCAGTCATTCATCTGTCCACCAGAGGGCAAATAAATGCATTTAAATGCAGTAAATTATATGTCCAGTAGAGGGCAAATTAATGCATTTAAATGCAGTAATTTATGTGCCCACTAGAGGGCAAATAAATGAATTTCAATGCAGTAACGTATATGTCCACTAGAGGACAAATACATGTATTTAAATGCATTAAGTTATGTGTCCACTAGAGGGCAAATAAGTAATGGTAATGCAGTAACGTATATGTCCACTAGAGGGCAAATAAATGCATTTAAATGCGGAAATGTATATGTCCACTAGAGGGCAAATCAGTAATTTTAAGGCAGTAACTTATGTGTCCACTAGAGGGCAAATTAATGCATTTAAATGTGGTAATTTATATGTCCACTAGAGGGCAAATAAATGCATTTTGATGCAGTAAGTTATATGTCCACTAGAGGGCAAATAAGTAATTGTAAAGCAGTAACTTAAATGTCCACCAGAGGGGAAATAAATGCATTTTGATGCAGTAACTTATGTGTCCACTAGAGGGCAAATACATGCATTTAAAAACGGTAATTTATGTGTCCACTAGAAGGCAAATACATGCATTTAAATGCAGTAACTCATGTTTCCACTAGAGGGCAAATAAGTAATTATAATGCAGTAGTTTATGTGTCCACTAGAGGGCAAACAAATGCATTTAAATGCAGTAAGTTATGTGTTCACTAGATCGCAAATAAGTAATGGTAATGCAGTAATTTATGTGTCCACTAAAGGGCAAATAAATGAATTTAAATTCAGTAACTTATGTGTCCACTAGAGGGCAAATAAGTAATGGTAATGCAGTAATTTATGTGTACACAAGAGGACAAATAAGGATTTTTAATGCAGTAACTTATATGTCCACTAGAGGGCAAATAAATGCATTGCAATGCAGTAACGTATATGTCCACCAGAGGGCAAATAAATGCATTTAAATGCAGTAACTTATATGTCCAGTAGAGGGCAAATTAATGCATTTAAATGCAGTAATTTATGTGTCCACTAGAGGGCAAATAAATTAATTTCAATGCAGTAACGTATATGTCCACTAGAGGGCAAATACATGTATTTAAATGCAGTAAGTTATGTGTCCACTAGAGGGCAAATAAGTAATGGTAATGCAGTAATTTATGTGTCCACTAGAGGGCATATAAATGCATTTCAAAGCAGTAACGTATATGTCCACTAGAAGGCAAATAAATGCATTTAAATTCAGTAACTTATGTGTCCACTAGAGGGCAAATAAGTAATGGTAATGCAGTAATTTATGTGTCCAGTAGAGGGCATATAAATGCATTTCAATGCAGGAACGTATATGTCCACTATAGGGCAAATAAATGCATTTCAATGTAGTAACGTATATGTCCACTAGAGGGCAAATAAGTGCATTTAAATGCGGTAATTTATATGTCCACTAGAGGGCAAATAAGTCATTTTAAATGGAGTAATTTATGTGTCCACTAGAGGGCAAATAAATGTATTTAAATGCAGTGATTTATGTGTCCACTAGAGGGCAAATATGCATTTTTAATGCAGTAACTTATATGTCCACTAGAGGGCAAATAAATGCATTAAATGTGGTAATTTATATGTCCACTAGAGGGCAAGTACTCAATACTGAGTACTCAGCGGCAGAGAACACCAGAGCCTCCGGATGAGCTTTTGGCAAGAAGCCAAGAGCTGACGAACTGCACAGATGAAGAGCTGAGGAAGAGAGCTGCGGTGACATCATCAGCACCTGGCCAGTGATTGGACGTGCGCCCTTCAGGCGCCGGCCCCAAGGCACACTGGTCCTTGTAGTCTTTGACCATACAGTCAAACAGAAAAGAGAAACAAAAACAAGAAAAAAAAAACAAGAAAATTAACCCCCAAAAACCAGACATAAAATTAAGATGAATAAATAAATAACATATTGCCAGATAATCATCAGACACAGGGCCAATATAAATGAAAATGAATGAAAACCTTTACATTATCAGCATCCACACCCTCCACAAAGTTCAGGAAAGGCTGCCAGATCCTATGAAATGTCTCAGTGGATCCCAAGAACAGTGGACCTGATCTTTTCCAGTTTGAGATGAGCCCTGACTTCCCTGATCCAGTGATTGGATGATGGTGAAGCAGAGTCTTTCCATTTAAACTAAACCAGTCTCCTAGCCAGGAGGGAACAAAAGGCCATCATGTTGGTTTCCCGCCGCATAAATAGAGGAGATTCCACAGGAGCCAAACAGAGCAATATATGGTGACGGCTCCACCGTTTTCCCACATATTTTGGAAAAAGTCTCAAAGATGTTTTGCCAAAATGAATAAAGTTTAGGACAAGTCCAAAACGTGCAGAAGAGTAGCAGGGGCCCGGCTGCATCTATCACATGTGGGATCTACAGTATATCAGCATTTATCCACTTACTTCTAAGGAGGTTTAAGGCTGTCTGATTGTGTCTGTTGAGGTGATCATAAATCAGAGCGATGGCCCGCTTTGTGGTTGATTTCCAAGTAAAAACTGCATCTAACAGAGAATTGGGATGAGACATTGGGAAGCAATCAGAGTTCGAGGTTACAAAGTTCCGGCGCTGCATATACCTATAGAAATGCGATGTGAGGATATTGTACGTCAGCACCAACTGCTCGAAAGAGGAAAATGTGCCATTAGTGTAGAGATCAGTGAGATCAAACCTTTTCTACACCAAACATCAAAAGAATCATTGAACTTCTTCTTCTGTCATACAGTATGTCCTTAGACCCTCAGTTCCATTGCAGCAAGCCAGACCAGCGTGTCATTGTCTAAGCCTATTAAGCCACGATCACCATTCGGTGGCCGCTATATGGGACAGCTGGACATCACACGCTCCACAGTCTGTGATGGGTCCCCACATACGCAGTGGACACTGTCTGAGAGACCCCACTTGTGCATTGCTGCACCGAAACGTCCCACACCTGTCCTCAGGCGGTTGAGGGTTGTCCACTCCTTATGGGGGAGGTGCTGAACAGGGACATCTGTGGGGTCCTCAATGAACTGGTGCAGCCTAGATGGTTCTGCTGCCTTCCACTGGTCCCTCCATCTTGCCTTCACCCAGGAAGCCTTGGAGGAATCAGCCGGTGTTCTTTGCAGCAGGTCCTGGGCCTGTGTGGCAAAGAGCTGCCGGGACTTGAGATGCCTGCGCTGTGGTGTCTCCGTGACGGCCTTGTGGAGGAGGTGGGATTCACTCGTCTGTGCCTTCCGAGCGAGGGCCAGCGTAGCTGGGTCTCGTCTGACTTCGGCTGGAGCAATTCCAGCGAGGACAGGTAGTCAGTTTGTTGGGGTGGCTCGTAGGCATCCGGAGACGGTTCTGTAGGGCGGTGTTAATGGCAGGGTCCAGCTTCTTGACATGAGGGCTACGGCTCCAGACTGGGGCACAGTACTCAGCGGCAGAGAACACCAGAGAACACCAGAGAGAAAACACCAGAGAGAGAACACCAGAGAACACCAGAGAGAAAACACCAGAGAGAGAACACCAGAGAACACCAGAGCTTCGGTGGAGATGTGTCTTGGTGGTGGCTCCCCAGGTAGTACCGGCTAGGCGTCTTATCAGCGCGGCACGGGTGTTGGTTTTTGCCTTGATGCTGTCTAGGTGTTGTTTTTCCATGTGAGTTTTACCAGTTTTGTTTCCAGGTTAGTTTTTCCAGGAAACAAAACTGGTAAACTCACACACCTTTTTTCGAGGTGAATTTTCCAGGTTTTTTACCAGGCTTTTTCCAGGTGAGTTTTACGTTTTTTTTTGTTTTTTTTTACCAGGCTTTTTCCAGGTGAGTTTACCAGTTTTCTTTCCAGGTTAGTTTTCCCAAGTTTTTATACAGGCGAGTTTTACTAGGCTTTTTCCAGGTGAGTTTACCAGTTTATTTCCAGGTGAGTTTATCAGTTTTGTTTCCAGGCTTTTTCCAGGTGAGTTTTAACAGTTTTTGTCCAGGTGAGTTTTCCCAGGTGTTTTTCCAGGTGGGTTTTAGCAGGGTTTTTCCAGATGATGCGTAGGCTATTTACACCCTGCTACCAATATCAGTGCATGCTATGCTATGCTATGCTATGCCCATGTAGCTCAACAGTGATTGACAGGTATTCACACCACTTTTTATAAACTTCGTTTAATCTCTTCAAAATATTTTACAATGAAATAAGAGTATTTCCAGGTACATTTTACCAGTTTTTGTCCAGGTGGGTTTTTCAAGGGGTTTTTCCAGGTGAGTTTTCCAGATGGGTTTTTCCAGGTGGGTTTTATCAGGTGGGTTTTTCCAGGTTTTTTTTCCGGCTGAGTTTTTCCAGCTGAGTTAACCAGTTTTGTTTCCAGGTGGGTCTTAGCTGTAGTAACTCTGCTCGTCCAGCAGGGGGCAGCATCGCAGCAGGAACCAGCTCAGCTTCAGGCAGAACTTGACGGATGATGACGGACGTTTCCCTCCAAGCACGTCGATAAACGGTCTGCTGGGCCTCGTTCTGGAGCCAAACTTGCACTTAGGTGAAAAACCTTCAGCCTCGTCCATCAAGAGCCCGGATTGGACGAGGGGATCATAACGAGCCCTGAGGTTCTGAGGTCCGACTGGCGCCTGATCAGCAGCGTTGAGGGTTTTTAGTAGGCCTGTGTTGAAAAAAATTGATTTTCCGATTCTGAAATTGATTCCTATATTAATTCCTAAAAATCGATTCTTAAGTCTAAAGATCGATTTTTTTTCATTATTACATTTTCGCTGGGTGAACTTTAATCCCAGTAGTCATTTAATTCACACATGCGCTGTTGAGCTGTTGCAAGTTCTTTCTTTTTTTGCACTTTAAATGGATATTGAAAGGCATATTTGAGTTATTTATCCATTCATCCATCCATTTTCTTCCGCTTATCCGGAACCGGGTCGTGGGGGCAGCAGTCTCAACAGAGATGCCCAGACTTCCTTCACCCCAGACACTTCCTCCAGCTCTTCCGAAAGGAGTCCGAGGCGTTCCCATAGGCGTGTCAACCAAGACAGCCCTACGACATCCAGAGACTTGAGGTACTCAGGGCGAATCTCATCCACCCCCGGTGCCCTGCCACTGAGGAGCTTATGAACCGCCTCAGTGACCTCGGCTTGGGTGATGGATGAGCACGCCTCCGAGCCCCAACTCTCTGCTTCCTCAGTGGAAGGCATGTCAGTCGGGTTGAGGAGATCCTCGAAGTATTCCTTCCACCGTCCGACAATGTCACCAGTCGAGGTCAACAGCTCCCCACCAGCACCATAAATGGTGCCGGCAGAGTACTGCTTCCCCCTTCTGAGGCGCCGAACGGTCCTCCAGAATTTCCTCGAGGCCGACCGAAAGTCTTCCTCCATGGCCTCCCCGAACTCCTCCCAGACCCGAGTTTTTGCCTCCAGGACCCGAGCCGCGGCTTGCTTGGCCTGCCGGTACCTATCTATTGCGTCAGGAGTCCCACCGGCCAACATAGCCTGGTAAGACTCCTTCTTCAGTCTGAGGGCATCCTGTACTTCCGGTGTCCACCACCGGGTTCTACGATTGCTGCCACGACAGGCACCAGAGACCTTGCGTCCACAACTTCAAGCCGCAGCGTCGACAATGGAGGCAGAGAACATGGTCCACTCGGACTCAATGTCCCCCGCCTCCCCCGGGATCTGAGAGAAGCTCTCTCGGAGGTGGGAGTTGAAGATGTCCCTGACAGAGGGCTCGGCCAGACGTTCCCAACAGACCCTCACAATCCGTTTGGGTCTGCCCGGTCTGTCCAGCCTCCTCCTCCGCCAGCGTATCCAACTCACCACCAGGTGGTGATCAGTTGACATCTCAGTTGTGACAAAGGTGGAGGCGTTGTAATAGAGATGGAAGCATTTATTATTCCCAGAACGAACCGGATCAAAGCAACTCTGGTCTGTTTGAAGTGGACCAACCGGCTCTGGTGTAAATGCACCATAATTCAAACCGACGTTTGACTCCTGAAAGCAGCCGAACGTCTCAAACATCCGACAGATACAGCTGACGAGCAGCCGGGCCCATGTAACCTCAGAGAGACGGGTTTTTACCGGTACAACCGTGGAAACTTCCAACCTGTTTTCATTCTTTATTTCAATTCAATTCCCAAATTCGTCACTTCAATACTAGGTCTGCAAACAATCTCCATCCACCTTTTTCAGGTCTACTTTTTCCCAATTTTCAATTAGATTGAGAAGTTCCTCTTTATTGGAACAACTTACCACTATATTAGAGAATGCTCGAGTACAAATACTTTCAAAAAACATTTTTTCTAGACCAAGTTAGCAAAGCTTAACCATTCATTTCCAGAACTTCTCTGCAAGCCCTCATTAGATTCCAGTTTTTTGTTTTCTAGCAATTTAGCTTATTTTCCTTAGTTGTCCTATGTTTTACATATTTCTGTAGATATTGTTTGTTTCATTATAGGAGGAACCATCAACAAGCCCTTATGGGTTTTTTTGGTTCCTCCCGCACCTTTTCTGATATGTTGTATTTGTTTTTTTTCCTTTTTTTCTACATACTGTTTGTCTGTACTTTTTAAAACTGTTGTATATTTTTATGTGCCAATAAACTAAAAAAAAAATGAAATAAAAACGTCTTTAAAACGGGACGCTGGTCCGCTTTGACCCCCCCCGGGTCGGAGGTTCGGGGTTCTGGACTAAAGGACCGAACAAACAGAACCTCGTCAGATAACTGCAGCTCTGCATCACGAGGTCAAAGGTCACCAGAAACAGTCTTCAGCTGTTAGCCAGTTGTTTGTTGACGTTTATAACTCCAGCAGGACCAGAGGACTCGTCCGTCTCCGTGAAGGAACGCAGAGAACATGTGGACGAACATCTGGAGGACATTCGTCCACCACTAACTCCTCGGTTCGGAGAAACTTTTAAAATAAAATAAAAGCTAAACGGACTGAGTCTCCGTTAGGTGCTGGAGACGCTTCGGTTGACCCACATGTTTGAATGAATGAATGAATGAATGAATGAATGAATGAATGAATGAATGAATGAATGAATACTTTATTTGAACATGGTTAAAAATATATGTATAAATATATATATATATATATATATATATATATATATATATATATATATATATATATATATATATATATATATATATACATATATATATATATATATGTATATATATATATATATATATATATATATATATATATATATATATATATACATATATATATATATATATGTATATATATATATATATATATATATATATATATATATATATATATATATATATACTCACTCATCACTCACTCACTCATATTCTTCCGCTTATCCGTTCCCGGGTCGCGGGGGCAGTAGCCTCAGCAGAGATGCCACTTTCTTCACTCCAGCTCTTCCTCCATCTCTTCCTCCAGCTCCTCCGAAGGGAGTCCGAGGCATTCCCAGGCCAGCTGAGAGACATAGTCTCTCCAGCATGTCGCTCCTCCCGGGTGACCGAACTCCTCACCCTATCTCTAAGGGAGCGTCCAGACGCCCTGCGGAGGAAACTCTTCTCTAAGGGAGCGTCCAGCCACCCTACGTAGGAAACTCATCTCTAAGGGAGGAAACTCATCTCTAAGGGAGCGTCCAGCCGCCCTGCGGAGGAAACTCATCTCTAAGGGAGGAAACTCATCTCTAAGGGAGGAAACTCATCTCTAAGGGAGCGTCCAGCCACCCTGCGGAGGAAACTCATCTCTAAGGGAGCGTCCAGCCACCCTGCGGAGGAAACTCATCTCTAAGGGAGCGTCCAGCCACCCTGCAGAGGAAACTCATCTCTAAGGGAGCGTCCAGCCACCCTGCGGAGGAAACTCATCTCTAAGGGAGGAAACTCATCTCTAAGGGAGCGTCTAGCCACCCTGCAGAGGAAACTCATCTCTAAGGGAGGAAACTCATCTCTAAGGGAGCGTCCAGACGCCCTGCGTAGGAAACTCATCTCTAAGGGAGGAAACTCATCTCTAAGGGAGGAAACTCATCTCTAAGGGAGCGTCCAGCCACCCTGCGGAGGAAACTCATCTCTAAGGGAGCGTCCAGCCACCCTGCGGAGGAAACTCATCTCTAAGGGAGCGTCCAGCCACCCTGCGGAGGAAACTCATCTCTAAGGGAGCGTCCAGCCACCCTGCAGAAGAAACTCATCTGTAAGGGAGCGTCCAGCCACCCTGCAGAGGAAACTCATCTCTAAGGGAGCGTCCAGCCATCCTGCGGAGGAAACTCATCTCTAAGGGAGCGTCCAGCCACCCTGCAGAGGAAACTCATCTCTAAGGGAGCGTCCAGCCACCCTGCGGAGGAAACTCATCTCTAAGGAGCGTCCAGCCACCCTGCGGAGGAAACTCATCTCTAAGGGAGGAAACTCATCTCTAAGGGAGTGTCCAGCCACCCTGCAGAGGAAACTCATCTCTAAGGGAGCGTCCAGACGCCCTGCGGAGGAAACTCATCTCTAAGGGAGTGTCCAGCCACCCTGCAGAGGAAACTCATCTCTAAGGGAGTGTCCAGCCACCCTGCAGAAGAAACTCATCTCTAAGGGAGCGTCCAGCCACCCTGCAGAGGAAACTCATCTCTAAGGGAGCGTCCAGACGCCCTGCGGATGAAACTCATCTCTAAGGGAGCGTCCAGCCACCCTGCGGAGGAAACTCATCTCTAAGGGAGCGTCCAGCCACCCTGCGGAGGAAACTCATCTCGGCCGCTTGTATCCGTGATCTTGTCCTTTCGGTCACTACCCAAAGTTCATGACCATAGGTGAGGGTAGGGGCGTAGATTGACCGGTAAATCGAGAGCTTTGCCTTTCGACTCAGCTCCTTCTTCACCACGACGGTCCGGTACATCGACCACATAACTGCGGACGCTGCACCGATCCGTCTGTCAATCTCACACTCCATCGTTCCCTCACCCGTGAACAACGAGATACTTGAACTCCTCCACCTGAGGCAGGACTTCTCCACCCACCCGGAGAAGGCACGCCACCCTTTACATATATATATATATATATATATATATATATATATATATATATATATATATATATATATATATATATATATATCTATATAAAAAACCTAAAACAAATCAACAAGCCTCACAAGCAACCAAAACATGTTCAAAAGGATTAGGAGGAAGTCGTAGATTTATTTAATCCTAACCCTTATTTTGATTATCATCGTCAGCACAAAAAATCTTATCCCAATGTGGAATAACTTTAACGGAAAATAGAAAATATTGTATTTTAACTTTAATGTAAATATTATACTATGGCTGTACTTCCAGTATTAAATCTTGTAATATTTATTTACACACCACTTATATTATATATATATATATATATATATATATATATATATATATATATATACACATTTTGGTTGTTGTCCTCTCTTTCAGGGTTCAGGGAAACATGTGGCGACAACGATTGGAAAGGTTTCTGGAATTCAGTATTGATCAGGCTCGGCCACACGGCCTCCCAGAATCCTTCCAGCCTTTCAGCGATCACACGGCCCAGAGGGAGTTTATGTAACATTCTCTGCCAAAATCCAAACAGATAATAATTCCTTCAGAACATGCAATGATTTATGTGGTTTGGGAAACTGTGTGAAAGCTCTCTTTAATGGGTTTAATTAAGTTTCCCATGAAGTGGACCAGGATCCGGTGGACTGGAGGAATCGGCTTTAGGACTTAGTCTGATATCAGAATCTCCACCGCAGATAAGGTTAGTTCATGTGTTCATAGCTGGAACCCATACCAGAACTCGTTTCAGCTAAGATTAAATTTAAAAAATCTAATTTTAAAATAGAAAAATTCCCAATCAGAACAAGGAGCACAAACATTAACAGAGATATCAATAACCTTTTTACACCAACATTAACTCCAACATAAACACCAACAAAAACACCAAAATTAACATCAACATTAACACAAACACCATCAACACCAACAATAACACCAACAGTAACAGCAACAATAACACATACTACTTTCCCCATTATCCCGGAACTTCCAGCTCCGCCTTCAGCAGGAGAAACTCTCACTGGATCCTCGTTCAGACTGAAGTTTAGAAGTCTTTGACCGGGTCGTTCCAGAACTGGGATTCTTTTATTTTTCATCATTCTGGTGTCGATCTGCTACCGTGTTTGGGATCCCTCAGGGAGGCCTGGAGGCTTTTTGTTTTTGTTTTTGCGTTTCAGAGTCTGATCTTGGGGTAGATCTGCTGGGACGTCCACTTCTGGGAGGATTTTTTTTTCATTTTTTTATTATTTATTTCATTTCATTAAAAGAAAAAAAACAGTTGAATATAATTACAACAAATTTCTTTCCTTGAATAAAAAGGAACAGAAAGAAGACTAAGCTTATTTTATCTGTCCCTTTTTCCTAAGAAATCAAATTTCAATTAATGTAATAATACAAAAAAAATTACGCAATTTAAAAAAAAACACTTTCCAATAAACGTAATGTAAAAAAACAACAAACAAACAAAAAACATAAAACAAAACTACAACAGAGTTATAAAATAACACCAAATAGCTGTCGTCAAAAAAAGGTTGTTGTATTCTTTATTGATTCAAAGAAAACAAATATGACAATGGTGCTAAAAAGAGAGAGGAAATAAAAAAAGAAAACCCACCTAACTTAACAATTATCATGATATTTTTTCTTCAAACTGGCTTTTATTCTTCTTTTAAATGTAATGTTTGATTTGCATTCTTTGACTTCTGTATCCAGTTTGTTCCATAAAGTGATACCTTTTACAGAAACACAACGTTCCATTAATTTCGTCCTGAATTCTGTTTTTTTAAAGATCTCTGTTCCTTTTAAGTTATACTTATTTTCATCTTTTTTCACATTTTTTCTGTATATTGATTGGCAACATTTTCTTACGAGCTAATTCCCACAAAATTTGCAGAATTCTGTGGTTCCACTAGGATTAACAACCGAAAGTTTTCCCCTTGTGCATAATCTTTGTCACTGTTGAACACTGAAGTCCAAAAAGTTTGGAAATGCTTTTAAAACCTTTAAACAGCCAGTGGATGAAGTGGATGGAGGCAGTAGGTGGGTACTTAGGATTGTGTCAGGGTTTGACACTTCCCCCCAGTTTGAGTTTCAGTTCTGTCCCCCCTGTTTCCCATTTGCCCTGATTGTGTCTGCACCTGTGTCTCGTCGTGTCTCGTTATCCCCTGTGTATATCTGGTCTTGTCATACCCTTGTTCCCTGTCGGTCCGTACTGTTTGTTCCCTCCATGTTTCCCCTGGTTTTTTGGATTCCTGTTTTTGTTGAGTTTAGATCCTGCCAAGCAGTGCTTTTGTTTTTACCAGTTGTGGAATAAATCCTTTTGTTTTTGAGAACTCCTGCCTCCGGCCTCCCTCTCTCTCCTGCGTTTGGGTCCACACCTTACGCCCACACGTGACCTAACGGACCGACCAGCATGGACCCAGCAGGAGAGAGTGCCGCCTTCTGGGCCATCGTTTACCAGGAGGCGGCCCTCACGATCCCTGGAAGGCAGCACCCCGACGAGCTGGACTCCCCGGACGAGGAGGAGTCCCCCTTCTGGGCAACACGCGTGGCTCGAGGTGGCCCCCGAAGCATCCAGGCTCTGGGGCGACGACTACGGCGTCGATGTCAGCCCCAGCTCCGCATCCTGTCTGCCCCTGTTCCGGCTCCCCGCATCCTGTCTGCCCCTGTTCCGGCTCCCTGCATCCTGTCTGCCCCTGTTCCGGCTCCCCGCATCCTGTCTGCCCCTGTTCCGGCTCCCCGCATCCTGTATGCCGATGTTCCGGCTCCCCGCATCCTGTCTGCCCCTGTTCCGGCTCCCCGCATCCTGTCTGTCCCTGATACGGCTCCCCGCATCCTGTCTGCCCCTGTTCCAGCTCCCCGCATCCTGTCTGCCCCTGTTCCGGCTCCCCGCATCCTGTCTGCCCCTGTTCCGGCTCCCCGCATCCTGTCTGCCCCTGTTCCTGAGGCGGTCCCGCCGCCAGTCTCCGTTACTGAGGCGGTCCTACCCATCTCTGTTCCTCTTCCTGAGGCAATCCTGGATGGATCTGCCCAGCCCCGAGAACGGCCCTCTGGCCGGTGTGCCTGGTCCCGAGTCTGGTTCCGGGGTTGGCCCCCCAAAATGACTCTCCGGTCGGCCCGGCCCCGTCGGCGTCCCCCGGAACTCTCTCGCCGGTCTGCCCGGCCTCGAGGGCGGCCCCCCGGAACTTTGGCCGTGTGTGGCCCCCCTCCAGGCCCCCTCCGCCCGCCCTGGGTGTGGACTGTGGGGACATCTGGGATCTGTCCCTTGAGGGGGGGGTACTGTCAGGGTTTGACACTTCCCCCCAGTTTGAGTTTCAGTTCTGTCCCTCCTGTGTCCCATCTGCCCTGATTGTGTCTGCACCTGTGTCTCGTCATGTCTCGTTATCCCCTGTGTATATCTGGTCTTGTCATTCCTTTGTTGCCTGTCAGTCCGTACTGTTTGTTCTCTCCATGTTTCCCCTGGTTTTTTGGATTCCTGTTTTTGTTGAGTTTAGATCCTGCCAAGCAGTGCTTTTGTTTTTACCAGTTGTGGAATAAATCCTTTTGTTTTTGAGAACTCCTGCCTCAGGCCTCCCTCTCTCTCCTGCGTTTGGGTCCACACCTTACCCCCACACGTGACAGGATTGCCCACATATTATTTGTTTAGGCCTTATTTTTGTTAAATAGTCAAGGGCGCAATAGAAACATTTACGTCACTGTTCATCTGAGGTCTAATTTTGTTATATTTTTCAACAAAAATGTGGATTGAAAGACCAAGTACTAGGTTTTTTCACCACTGTCAGCATTATATTGTTTTGACATCATTGCAAACCTTGAAACTAAGTGGTTTGAAAGAGTTCCGACTCGCCGTTTCCACGGCTGCTGGACTCGGTAGGTGTCCTGGAGAGTTTTCACTCGTCAGCTGAAGGAAAACGCCTTCATGAACTGCTGTTTGGAAACAAGAGGCTGACCTTCACAATAAAAGCACCCGGCTACGGCCACAGAGATGAGTTTCAAGTAACACGAAGCAGACGTTTCTCCTTCTGCCGCCTGTGGATTTAATAAAGAGAGTGATTTCAGGTTTGTAGGAGAATCTGCTCACCTGAGGTCACTTTATTGGCATTTTATGTAAATATCCCCTGGAGGAACATCACGTTAACACAAACCCAGCAGACGTCTTTCAGCAACGTTTGGTGGGTTTTTACGTGTCGCCTGAAGCTCCTCCACCCGGCAGAGGCCTGTAGTCAGTACTGGAGTTGAGGGGGGTTGAGAGGGATGGTATCCCCCCGCTGAAATGAAAACGGTCAAAATCATCCCCCTGTAAAACTGCCATCCCCCCTTTTCCATCCCTTATGTAATTTCATCAATGAATGTGATTTTACTGCTATTTCAACATTTAGAGTCATCACCAGAAAAATAACACCAGAAAAATAACTTATTTGACAATTTTCACCTGTTTCAAGTAAATATTCACTTGAAATAAGTAGAAAAATCTGCCAGTTGGACAAGATTTATCTTCTTATTACAAGCAAAAAATCTTGTTCCACTGGCAGATTTTTCTACTTATTTCAAGTGAAAATCTACTTGAAACAGGTGAAAATTGTTGTTTTTTCCAGTGATGAGTCTTGTTTTAAGTGTAATGGGATTTTTTTACTAAAATGAGACATTTTAACTAGAAATAAGACAAATATTCTTGTTAGGATTTGGAGTTTTTGCAGTGATCCATTTTACTTATCCTGTGAAGGACAGAGTCATATTGATAAGTTCAGAAAAGTGTTTTTTATTGTTGTGTTTTGATGTATTTGATGTAAGCCCAGTGGATATTTAAAGCTTACAGAAGGCTGCATTTAACTGCTGCTATGTCATTCCTGCAGTATTTCTGCAGCTGTTTTGGTCACTGCTATTATTTGTAATATATTATATTATTTATAATCAGCACAAATGATCTGTCCCCATATGATAAAATCCACCATCCCCCCTGATTTGTTTTTTACAACTCGAGTACTGGCTGTGGTTCTTGTTTTATCAGAATCTATAGATTAGGATAATCTATAGCCGGGCTCAGCGTCACTATTTGTAGTTTTCAACTAGAAAAAGCAGCGTTATGGTTGAGAATAGTCAAAGAACTGTTCATCTTTATGGTGCTCGCAGGCGGTGGGTTGCCTCCCTCCTACTTCTCCCCTCTGTGGGGTTGCTGGTGGCCTGGGTTCCGGGTACTTCCGTGTCGGCCTCTGGCCTCGCGGGTGGCGGGGTTGCTCCCCCCCCTCCCCCACTATAGATACACTTCAGGTAGAGCTTTGTTTGGTTTATTACACACACACACACACACACACACACACACACACACACACACACACACACACACACACGCACGCACGCACGCGCGCACGCACACATGCACACACACACACACACACACACACACACACACACACACACACACACACACACACATAGTCACTTAGTCACATGCATACACACACACACACACACACACACACACGCATGATCATATACATACACACACACACACATAGACATACACACTGGCTTGTTCACCTGCATGCTTGCTCTCTAGTTTTTGGGGTTAGGTAGCGGTAGCGGTAGCGGTAGCTTAGCTCAGACTGTGATCAGATCTCAAGATTTAGGTCGATTGCTGTTATTGTTTTGGTTGGCTCCGTGCCGGTTTCGTGTTTTGTTTGTGGTTTTTGGTTGCAGATTTCCAGTGCTTGACGTATGTCTCCGTGTGTTCCTGCTTCCTGGATTGGCAGTGGATGTCGTCACCCCCCCCCCAAAAAAAAAAAAAAAATCACTGGGTTTGTATGTGTATATTTATGTATGTGTACGCATATGTATGCGTATATATATTAAATATAGTAATAATGCACATACCTTTGGTTTCTACGGTCATGGTATCAATCATTAATATGTGTGCAGACAAGGTAAAAAAAAAAAAGAGCTAAAAATAATAAATATCCTGTAACAGCTGATATTAAAGTTCATCTGTTAAAACTGACTTCTAAAACTTTTGGACAAATAAAAACGGGCACTTTTTCATCTGGAAAGATGAAAAAGATGTTCTTCAAAATGTTAAACCATCCATCCATCCATCCATCCATCCATCCATCCATCCATCCATCCATCCATCCATCAATCCATCCATCATCCATCCATCCATCCATCCATCCATCATCCATCCATCCATCCATCCATCCATCCATCATCCATCCATCCATCCATCCATCCATCCTTCCATCCATCCGTCCATCCATCCATCCATCCATCCATCCATCCATCCATCCATCCATCCTTCCATCCATCCATCCATCCATCCATCCATCCATCCATCCATCCATCCATCCATCCACCATCCTACAGAGGAGTTTTTGATAAATATCGGTCCTGATGATTGTCGTTCCAGTTCCTCTCACAGCAGAATAACAGAATAACAGAATAACAGCAGGTACACAGACGGGTTTAGGGTTAAACAGGAAATAAATACTTTATTTTACAGTCCCACATCTGCGTGCATCATTTCTCAGAGACACGAGGACACGAGGAAGTAAAGGTGCGAAGAACAGGTACAAACACACAGAGAGAGAGAGACAGCAACGGGGTTACTGCGCGCTTCTCTACACAGGCAGATATATTATTATCATCATTATTAATTATTATTATTCACATTTATACGACTCTGAAACCTCACAGCTCCAAATCTGATGTGTTCTGGCAGGTTTTAAAACCACATGGTGCAGTTATAGTTGCTAAAAGTGTTGGCTCTTGTATCTGACAGCGCGTCTCAGGATGGGTTCCCATGGCAATGGACGGTGGTCGGTTTCCAGCCTTCCTTACGAACACATGTGCATTTCTCTGCTACGTTGCTAAATCAAATCACACTATTATTCTATTACTAAGTTCTCCTCGTGGAATTAAACATTTGTGATGTTAAGCAGAGATAAAAGTCGGCTTCAGGAAAAACACAGGAGAGAGTTGAGTTCCTGACAGATGTGCTTCCGTCTGGACGGAACCCTCCAGAAACCTCTGGAATCTGACCGAGAGTCAACGTTCTGACCGGGTTTGTGTTGTGTTGTGTTGTGTTGTGTTGTGTTGTGTTTGCTGGTTTTGGTCTGGAAGGATCCCAGCAAAGAGCTTAGCGAAGCAGGCAACTTGCTAAACAACGTTTCTGGTTTTTCCACCAGAGTACAAATGAGACGTCCTCGTCGTGCAGATGTTCACCAGAAGCTGTGAGGAGCCGGCAGCCATGATGGATCGTTTCAGGAACCGTCCAAGTGGAAGTTGGACTGAACTTGATGTCTGTCAGCGGTGTAGCTTAATCGACTACAACCGGAGGAACCGCTGGAGTTCAGCTAGTCCTGGTTTCAACTTTACTAGTCCTGGTTTCAGGACTAGTCCTGGTTATAGTTCTACTAGTCCTGGTTTCAGTTCTACTAGTCCTGGTTTCGGTTCTACTAGTCCTGGTTTTAGTTCTACTAGTCCTGGTTCCAGTTCTACTAGTCCTGGTTCCAGTTCTACTAGTCCTGGTTTCAACTTTACTAGTCCTGGTTTCAGTTTCTACTAGTCCTGGTTTCAACTTTACTAGTCCTGGTTTCAGGACTAGTCCTGGTTATAGTTCTACTAGTCCTGGTTTCAGTTACTAGTCCTGGTTTCAGTTCTACTAGTCCTGGTTTCAACTTTACTAGTCCTGGTTTCAGTTTCTACTAGTCCTGGTTTCAGGTCTACTAGTCCTGGTTCCAGTTCTACTAGTCCTGGTTCCAGTTCTACTAGTCCTGGTTTCAGTTCTACTAGTCCTGGTTCCAGTTCTACTAGTCCTGGTTCCAGTTCTACTAGTCCTGGTTTCAGTTCTACTAGTCCTGGTTTCTGCTCTACTAGTCCTGGTTTCATTTACTAGTCCTGGTTTCAGTTCTACTAGTCCTGGTTTCAGTTCTACTAGTCCTGATTTCATCTCTACTAGTCCTAGTTTCAGTTCTACTAGTCCTGGTTCCAGTTCTACTAGTCCTGGTTTCAATCCTACTAGTCCTGGTTTCAGTTACTAGTCCTGGTTTCAGTTCTACTAGTCCTGATTTCATCTCTACTAGTCCTAGTTTCAGTTCTACTAGTCCTGGTTCCAGTTCTACTAGTCCTGGTTTCATCTCTACTAGTCCTGGTTTCAGTTCTACTAGTCCTGATTTCTACTAGTCATTGTTTCATCTCTACTAGTCCTGGTTTCATCTCTACTAGTCCTGGTTTCAGTTCTACTAGTCCTGATTTCTACTAGTCATTGTTTCATCTCTACTAGTCCTGGTTTCATCTCTACTAGTCCTGGTTTCATCTCTACTAGTCCTGGTTTCATCTCTACTAGTCCTGGTTTCATCTCTACTAGTCCTGATTTCATCTCTACTAGTCCTAGTTTCAGTTCTACTAGTCCTGGTTTCAGTTCTACTAGTCCTGATTTCATCTCTACTAGTCATTGTTTCATCTCTACTAGTCCTGGTTTCATCTCTACTAGTCCTGATTTCATCTCTACTAGTCCTAGTTTCAGTTCTACTAGTCCTGGTTTCAGTTCTACTAGTCCTGATTTCATCTCTACTAGTCCTAGTTTCAGTTCTACTAGTCCTGGTTCCAGTTCTACTAGTCCTGATTCCAGTTCTACTAGTCCTGGTTTCAGTTACTAGTCCTGGTTTCAACTTTACTAGTCCTGGTTTCAGTTCTACTAGTCCTGGTTTCAGTTCTACTAGTCCTGGTTTCAGTTACTAGTCCTGGTTTCAGTTCTACTAGTCCTGGTTTCAGTTCTACTAGTCCTGGTTCCAGTTCTACTAGTCCTGGTTTCAGTTACTAGTCCTGGTTTCAGATCTACTAGTCCTGGTTTCAGTTACTAGTCCTGGTTTCAGTTCTACTAGTCCTGGTTTCAGTTACTAGTCCTGGTTTCAGTTCTACTAGTCCTGGTTTCAGTTATTAGTCCTGGTTTCAGTTCTACTAGTCCTGGTTTCAGTTCTACTAGTCCTGGTTTCATCTCTACTAGTCCTGATTTCATCTCTACTAGTCCTAGTTTCAGTTCTACTAGTCCTGGTTTCAGTTCTACTAGTCCTGATTTCATCTCTACTAGTCCTAGTTTCAGTTCTACTAGTCCTGGTTCCAGTTCTACTAGTCCTGATTCCAGTTCTACTAGTCCTGGTTTCAACTTTACTAGTCCTGGTTTCAGTTCTACTAGTCCTGGTTTCAGTTCTACTAGTCCTGGTATCAGTTCTACTAGTCCTGGTTTCAGTTACTAGTCCTGGTTTCAGTTCTACTAGTCCTGGTTTCAGTTCTACTAGTCCTGGTTCCAGTTCTACTAGTCCTGGTTTCAGTTACTAGTCCTGGTTTCAGATCTACTAGTGCTGGTTTCAGATCTACTAGTCCTGGTTTCAGTTCTACTAGTCCTGGTTTCTACTAGTCCTGGTTTCAGATCTACTAGTCCTGGTTTCAGTTCTACTAGTCCTGATTTCAGTTACTAGTCCTGGTTTCAGTTCTACTAGTCCTGGTTTCAGTTACTAGTCCTGGTTTCAGTTCTACTAGTCCTGGTTTCAGTTCTACGTCCTGGTTTCAGTTCTACTAGTCCTGGTTTCAGTTACTAGTCTGGTTTCAGTTCTACTAGTCCTGGTTTCAGTTCTACTAGTCCTGGTTTCAGTTACTAGTCCTGGTTTCAGTTCTACTAGTCCTGGTTTCAGTTCTACTAGTCCTGGTTTCAGTTACTAGTCCTGGTTTCAGTTCTACAAGTCCTGGTTTCAGTTACTAGTCCTGGTTTCAGTTCTACTAGTCCTGGTTTCAGTTCTACTAGTCCTGGTTTCAGTTACTAGTCCTGGTTTCAGTTCTACTAGTCCTGGTTTCAGTTTTACTAGTCCTGGTTTCAGGTCTACTAGTCCTGGTTTCAACTTTACTAGTCCTGGTTTCAGTTTCTACTAGTCCTGGTTTCAGGTCTACTAGTCCTGGTTCCAGTTCTACTAGTCCTGGTTCCAGTTCTACTAGTCCTGGTTTCAGTTCTACTAGTCCTGGTTCCAGTTCTACTAGTCCTGGTTCCAGTTCTACTAGTCCTGGTTTCAGTTCTACTAGTCCTGGTTCCAGTTCTACTAGTCCTGGTTCCAGTTCTACTAGTCCTGGTTTCAGTTCTACTAGTCCTGGTTTCATTTACTAGTCCTGGTTTCAGTTCTACTAGTCCTGGTTTCAGTTCTACTAGTCCTGATTTCATCTCTACTAGTCCTAGTTTCAGTTCTACTAGTCCTGGTTCCAGTTCTACTAGTCCTGGTTTCAATCCTACTAGTCCTGGTTTCAGTTACTAGTCCTGGTTTCAGTTCTACTAGTCCTGGTTTCATCTCTACTAGTCCTGGTTTCATCTCTACTAGTCATTGTTTCATCTCTACTAGTCCTGGTTTCATCTCTACTAGTCCTGATTTCATCTCTACTAGTCCTAGTTTCAGTTCTACTAGTCCTGGTTTCAGTTCTACTAGTCCTGATTTCATCTCTACTAGTCCTAGTTTCAGTTCTACTAGTCCTGGTTTCAGTTACTAGTCCTGGTTTCAGTTCTACTAGTCCTGGTTTCAGTTCTACTAGTCCTGGTTCCAGTTCTACTAGTCCTGGTTTCAGTTACTAGTCCTGGTTTCAGATCTACTAGTGCTGGTTTCAGTTCTACTAGTCCTGGTTTCTACTAGTCCTGGTTTCAGATCTACTAGTCCTGGTTTCAGTTCTACTAGTCCTGATTTCAGTTACTAGTCCTGGTTTCAGTTCTACTAGTCCTGGTTTCAGTTACTAGTCCTGGTTTCAGTTCTACTAGTCCTGGTTTCAGTTATTAGTCCTGGTTTCAGTTCTACTAGTCCTGGTTTCAGTTACTAGTCCTGGTTTCAGTTACTAGTCTGGTTTCAGTTCTACTAGTCCTGGTTTCTACTAGTCCTGGTTTCAGATCTACTAGTCCTGGTTTCAGTTCTACTAGTCCTGGTTTCAGTTACTAGTCCTGGTTTCAGTTACTAGTCCTGGTTTCAGTTCTACTAGTCCTGGTTTCAGTTACTAGTCCTGGTTTCAGTTACTAGTCCTGGTTTCAGTTCTACTAGTCCTGGTTTCAGTTCTACTAGTCCTGGTTTCAGTTACTAGTCCTGGTTTAAGGTCTACTAGTCCTGGTTTCATCTCTACTAGTCCTGGTTTCAGGTCTACTAGTCCTGGTTTCAGTTACTAGTCCTGGTTTCATCTCTACTAGTCCTAGTTTCAGTTCTACTAGTCCTGGTTCCAGTTCTACTAGTCCTGGTTTCATCTCTACTAGTCCTGGTTTCATCTCTACTAGTCATTGTTTCATCTCTACTAGTCCTGGTTTCATCTCTACTAGTCCTGATTTCATCTCTACTAGTCCTAGTTTCAGTTCTACTAGTCCTGGTTTCAGTTCTACTAGTCCTGATTTCATCTCTACTAGTCCTAGTTTCAGTTCTACTAGTCCTGGTTCCAGTTCTACTAGTCCTGATTCCAGTTCTACTAGTCCTGGTTTCAGTTACTAGTCCTGGTTTCAACTTTACTAGTCCTGGTTTCAGTTCTACTAGTCCTGGTTTCAGTTCTACTAGTCCTGGTTTCAGTTCTACTAGTCCTGGTTTCAGTTACTAGTCCTGGTTTCAGTTCTACTAGTCCTGGTTTCAGTTCTACTAGTCCTGGTTCCAGTTCTACTAGTCCTGGTTTCAGTTACTAGTCCTGGTTTCAGATCTACTAGTGCTGGTTTCAGTTCTACTAGTCCTGGTTTCTACTAGTCCTGGTTTCAGATCTACTAGTCCTGGTTTCAGTTCTACTAGTCCTGATTTCAGTTACTAGTCCTGGTTTCAGTTCTACTAGTCCTGGTTTCAGTTACTAGTCCTGGTTTCAGTTCTACTAGTCCTGGTTTCAGTTATTAGTCCTGGTTTCAGTTCTACTAGTCCTGGTTTCAGTTACTAGTCCTGGTTTCAGTTACTAGTCTGGTTTCAGTTCTACTAGTCCTGGTTTCTACTAGTCCTGGTTTCAGATCTACTAGTCCTGGTTTCAGTTCTACTAGTCCTGGTTTCAGTTACTAGTCCTGGTTTCAGTTACTAGTCCTGGTTTCAGTTCTACTAGTCCTGGTTTCAGTTACTAGTCCTGGTTTCAGTTACTAGTCCTGGTTTCAGTTCTACTAGTCCTGGTTTCAGTTCTACTAGTCCTGGTTTCAGTTACTAGTCCTGGTTTCAGTTCTACAAGTCCTGGTTTCAGTTACTAGTCCTGGTTTCAGTTCTACTAGTCCTGGTTTCAGTTCTACTAGTCCTGGTTTCAGTTACTAGTCCTGGTTTCAGTTCTACTAGTCCTGGTTTCAGTTTTACTAGTCCTGGTTTCAGTTCTACTAGTCCTGGTTTCAGGTCTACTAGTCCTGGTTTCAGTTCTACTAGTCCTGGTTTCAACTCTACTAGTCCTGGTTTCAGTTCTACTAGTCCTGGTTTCAGTTACTAGTCCTGGTTTCAGTTACTAGTCCTGGTTTCAGTTACTAGTCCTGGTTTCCGTTCTACTAGTCCTGGTTTCAACTCTACTAGTCCTGGTTTCAGTTTTACTAGTCCTGGTTTCAGTTCTACTAGTCCTGGTTTCAGTTACTAGTCCTGGTTCCAGTTCTACTAGTCCTGGTTCCAGTTCTACTAGTCCTGGTTTCAGGTCTACTAGTCCTGGTTCCAGGTCTACTAGTCCTGGTTCCAGTTCTACTAGTCCTGGTTTCAGCTCTACTAGTCCTGGTTCCAGTTCTACTAGTCCTGGTTTCAGTTCTACTAGTCCTGGTTTCACTTACTAGTCCTGGTTTCAGGTCTACTAGTCCTGGTTTCAGTTCTACTAGTCCTGGTTCCAGTTCTACTAGTCCTGGTTTCAGGTCTACTAGTCCTGGTTCCAGTTCTACTAGTCCTGGTTTAAGTTCTACTAGTCCTGGTTTCAGTTCTACTAGTCCTGGTTTCAACTTTACTAGTCCTGGTTTCAGTTCTACTAGTCCTGGTTTCAGTTACTAGTCCTGGTTTCAGTTCTACTAGTCCTGGTTTCAGTTACTAGTCCTGGTTTCAGTTCTACTAGTCCTAGTTCCAGTTCTACTAGTCCTGGTTTCAGTTCTACTAGTCCTGGTTCCAGTTCTACTAGTCCTGGTTTCAGTTCTACTAGTCCTGGTTTCAGTTCTACTAGTCCTGGTTTCAGTTACTAGTCCTGGTTTCAGTTCTACTAGTCCTGGTTTCAGTTCTACTAGTCCTGGTTTCAGTTACTAGTCCTGGTTTCAGTTCTACTAGTCCTGGTTTCAGTTCTACTAGTCCTGGATTCATCTCTACTAGTCCTGGTTCCAGTTCTACTAGTCCTGGTTTCAGTTCTACTAGTCCTGATTTCATCTCTACTAGTCCTGGTTTCAGATCTACTAGTCCTGGTTTCAGTTCTACTAGTCCTGGTTTCAGTTACTAGTCCTGGTTTCAGTTCTACTAGTCCTGGTTTCAGGTCTACTAGTCCTGGTTTCAGATCTACTAGTCCTGGTTCCAGCTCTACTAGTCCTCGTTTCAGTTCTAGTCCTGGTTACAGTTCTACTAGTCGTGGTTCCATCATGAAGCCTCCATGAAGAGCAGAACGCAACGTTTGTATCGGAGTTTTCTCTGCCGGACGAGTCGAGGAAGCAGCGGTTTTGGACGGCAGAAACAAAAAAACAGAGGTCACATCAGAATATTGGATTTTTAATCACTCTTTGTCAGAATGGCAGCATGAGAGCTGGAGCCGGAGGAGGCGTTCAGGGAACATGTGCAGATGTCTGAGCAGCAAAGCTGAAGAAAAAATGTCTGTAAGCTCCTCCAACGTTACATACGCGGTTATCATTCCTCAAAGCATGTGGGAAACCACATGTTAGCAATAGAGGGAATGCGCATGACGTCACAGATGCGACTTCATGGCGGGTTTCGCCCACTGAGTGGCAGAAAAGATTGAGTAGAAAAATACAAATATTATTTTAGAGGAGGAAGATTTTTTTTTCATTATGCACTTTGAGAAAAAAGTAGAAATTTCGAGAAAAAAGTCGAAATGCCGAGAAAGAAATCGAAATGCCGAGAAAAAAATTGAAATGTCGAGATTAATGTTGAAATACAATTTCGAGAAGAAATTTGAAATGTTGAGAAAAAAGTCGAAAGACTTGATGGCAGCATAGACTTTCAGTTTGAGCAACTGGAAAACATCTAAAATGGGAAAGAGCTGTTGTGCGATCGACTGTACTCATAGATTTAGCAAGAAATTGGAGTTATCGTTTTACAGATTGACGAAAAATAAGCTTAAGAGAGACAAATGGATCGCTGCAATTCACAGAAAGGACTGGATTCCAGGCACCGAAACGTGGATTTGCGGTTCCCACTTTGTATCAGGTAATGTTTGATTTTTGGGTAGCTAACGTTAAACGGTCAAATCATAAAGTTCGGTGTCCTCGTCACTTTAATTTCTACATCAAATCCTGCCTTGAAGTAGGACCAAGCGTCAAGACTTTTGTATGCCTTCAAGCTTTGCTTTGTGTATTTCCCCGGCGTAGAAATTAAGTACAATGTCCATGGACCACTGGTTCTTGCTAACTGTACCAAATATTAATGTCCATGGACCACTGGTTCTTGGTAACTGTACCAAATATTAATGTCCATGGACCACTGGTTCTTGGTAACTGTTCCAAATATTAATGTCCATGGACCACTGGTTCTTGGTAACTGTACCAAATATTAATGTCCATGGACCACTGGTTCTTGGGGTAACTGTACCAAATATTAATGTCCATGGACCACTGGTTCTTGGTAACTGTACCAAATATTAATGTCCATGGACCACTGGTTCTTGGTAACTGTACCAAATATTAATGTCCATGGACCACTGGTTCTTGGTAACTGTACCAAATATTAATGTCCATGGACCACTGGTTCTTGGTAACTGTACCAAATATTAATGTCCATGGACCACTGGTTCTTGGTAACTGTAACAAATATTAATGTCCATGGACCACTGGTTCTTGGGGTAACTGTACCAAATATTAATGTCCATGGACCACTGGTTCTTGGGGTAACTATACGGGTCACTGTGAAGTCCAACTGCCTTTAATTTAAGCCCATAATCAGCTGTTATCCCGTCTTTTCCACTAGTTGTAGCTGTCTTTGCTGATGTTTTGCCACTCAGTGCTAGTAAAGGGGGCGTGGTCCAGAGTAAGGGGGCGTGGTCCAGTGGGGAAGTGACGTCAATGCATTCCCTCTATACGAGTCAACTGAAACTATCGAATCAGCTCAGAAGACCTGGTGTGCATCGACCCGAAGGTCAAATTTATAAAAGTTTGATGAGAGTTATTGTTCCCTTGTTTGGACCAAACGTTTGTGAACTTGGATCTGAGGGTTCTGCCGCAGCTAGCAGAGGCTGCAGCTTCTTTTGGATGGTTGATATTTTACTGCGAAAAGTGCTGAAACTGTGGTGGATTTGCAGATGTGAGGTTTTTCTGCTGCTGAGAACCGACACAAACATCACAGATTCAACTCGTACAAGAATCGAGCTCCAGTTTCCCTCAGATAAAGACATCAGCCGAGTATTGATTAGCTTGTCAGCGGGGCAGCGCTCCTGCCCTAGTCGTCGTCATCATCGTCACGTTTACATAAACACACTGTACAAGGGCGGGCCGCCGCCAGGCGCCGCGCCATCAAAAAGGTCCAATATTTGCTATGATTGATACACTAACGACTTCGTCCCCCAGAGCTGGTGTTGCTGGTGGCTAGCCGTCGCCTCAGGTCTGCTTCACGAGAGCGTGCCTGCTCCTTTTTTCCCACAATGCAGCTCGGTAGCTCCTCCGCTTGTTCTTCACAGCCGTGTCGTCGCCTCTGAGGAGAAAAGACGGCACCGGTGGGTTTCTATGCAACGTCCATGGTGTGTTTAGATAAGCACCTGCTAGCGTGTCCTTACTGCGGCTGCATGCGGTTGGAGCAGAAGCTCAAACACTCGCCGTCCTGCGAGTCCCGGCAGAAGCAACGGCGGAGATCCCTCCTGAGTCTCACGGATCCAAACCCGTACGGCACGACGTGGCTGGAAGACATGGAGAGTGGTCATCATGTCATTGACAACAAAAGTAGTGAACGTAAACTTAACTGAAAGTAGCGAACATAAATCTAACCGAAATGAGTGAACATAAACGTAAGCAAAGTAGTGAACATAAATGTAACCGAAAGTAGTAAACATATACATGTATGTAACCGAAAGTAGCAAACATAAATCTAACCGAAATGAGTGAACATAAACGTAACAGAAAGTACTGAGAATAAATCTAACTGAAAGTAGTGAACATAAACAAAACCGAAAGTAGTGAACATAAATGTAACCGAAAGTAGTGAACATGAATGTAATAGAAGTACTGAGCATAAATGTAACCGAAAGTAGTGAACATAAATCTAACTGAAAGTAGTGAACATAAACAAAACCGAAAGTAGTGAACATGAATGTAATAGAAGTATTGAACATGAACGTAACCGAAATTAGGGTACATAAATTTAACTGAAAGTAGTGAACATAAACCTAACCGGAAGTAGTGAAAATAAAAGTAACCAAAAGTATTGAACATGAACGTAACCGAAAGTATCGAACATAAATCTAACCGAAATGAGTGAAAATAAATTTAACCGAAAGCAGTAAACATAAACAAAACCCAAAATATGTGGACATAAAGGTCACCGGAAGTAGTGAACATAAACGTAACTGTAATTAGTGGACATAAATGTAACTGAAAATAGTGAACATAAACGTATTTGAAAGTTGTGAACATAAATGCAACCGAAAGTAGGCAACATAAACGTAATCAAAAGCACTGAACTTAAACATAACCGAAAGTAGTGAACATAAATGTAACTGACAGTAGGGAACATGAACGCAACCGAAAGTAGTGAACATAAACAAAACCCAAAATTAGTGGACATAAAGGTAAGTGGAAGTAGTGAACATAAACGTATTTGAAAGTTGTGAACTTAAATGCAACCGAAAGTAGTGAACATAAACATAACCGAAAGTAGTGGACATAGATGTAATCGAAAGTAGTGAACATAAACGTAATGGAAATTAGTGAACATAAATGTAACTGACAGAAGAGAACATGAACGCAACCGAAAGTAGTGAACATAAACAAAACCCAAAATTAGTGGACATAAAGGTAAGTGGAAGTAGTGAACATAAACGTATTTGAAAGTTGTGAACTTAAATGCAACCGAAAGTAGTGAACATAAACATAACCGAAAGTAGTGGACATAGATGTAATCGAAAGTAGTGAACATAAACGTAATGGAAATAAGTGAACATAAATGTAACTGACAGAAGAGAACATGAACGCAACCGAAAGTAGTGAACATATAAAAAAACGAAAGTAATGAACATAAACAAAACTGAAATTAGTGAACATAAACGTAACTGAAATTAGTGAACATATAGGTAACCAAAAGTACTGAACATAAACGTAATCAAAGTAGTGAAAATAAACACAACCGAAAGTAGCACACCTAAATGCAACCGAAAGTAGGCAACATAAACGTAATCGAAAGCACTGAACATAAACATAACCGAAAGTAGTGAACATAGATGTAATCGAAAGTAGTGAACATAAATGTAACCGAAAGTAGTGAACATAAATGTAACCGAAAGTAGTGAACATAGCCTACAGTACATGTAACCGAAAGTAGTGAGGATACATGTAACCAAAAGTAGTGAACATAAACGTAACGGAAATTAGTGAACATAAATTTAAGTGTCAGTAGGGAACACAAACGTAACCAAAGGTAGTGAACATAAACGTAATCGAAAGTAGTGAAGATAAACGTAACCGAAAGTAGTGAAAATAAAGGTAACAAAAAGTAGTGAACATAAACGTAACCAAAGTAGTGAACATAAACCTAACCGAAAGTAGTGAACATAAAAAAAACCCAAAATTAGTGGACATAAATGTAACTGAAAATAGTGAACATGAACGAAAGTAGTGAAAAAAAACAAAATCGAAAGTACAGCACATATACGTAACCGAAAGTAGTGAACATACATGTAACCAAAAGTAGTGAACATAAACGTAATGGGAAATTAGTGAACATAAATGTAACTGACAGTAGGGAACATGAATGAAACGGAAAGTAGTGAACATATAAAAAAATAAAAGTATTGAACATAAACATATCCGAAAGTAGTGAACATAAACATAACCGAAATTAGTGAACATAAATGTAACCGAAGTAGTGAACATAGCCTACATGTAACCGAAAGTTGTGAACATAAATGTAACCAGAAGTAGTGAACATAAACGTAACGGAAATTAGTGAACATAAATGTAAGTGTCAGTAGGGAACATAAACGTAACTGAAAGTAGTGAAAATAAAGGTAAGAAATAGTAGTGAACATAAACGTAACCAAAGTAGTGAACATAAACTTAACTGAAAGTACTGAACATAAACAAAACCCAAAATTAGTGGTCATAAAGGTAACCGGAAGTAGTGAAAATAAACGTAACCGTAATTAGTGGACATAAATGTAACTGGAAATAGTGAACATAAACGTATTTGAAAGTTGTGAACTTAAATGTAACCGAAAGTAGCAAACATAAATGCAACTGAAAGTAGGCAACATAAACGTAATCGAAAGCACTGAACATAAACATAACCGAAAGTAGTGAACATAAACGTAATTGAAAGTAGTGAACATAAATGTAACCGAAAGTAGTGAACATAAATGTAACCGAAATTAGTGAACATAAACTTAACCGAAAGTAGTGAACATAAACGTAATCGAAAGCACTGAACATAAACATAACCGAAAGTAGTGAACATAAATGTAACCGAAAGTGAGAGTACTGAGAGTTCCTGGTGAAGGACCATCTACTGAGTTCCTGCTGATCTGGAAGCTCCTGAATCGTCGGGTCACTTATTTTGGGTCATGTTATTTCCATGTTATTCCTTTCACAGCTTTGTTTTGGTTGAACGTATCGTTGGCGCAGCGATGAAAGCTTCGTCTGAGGTTGTGTTTGCTTAGTACTAAGAACTAATGCGATTAGTTAATGTTCATTATGTTTCTGATCCTAAAGAGAGAGAGAGAGAGATCACTGGGAGGTTGTGAAAACACAACGTCTGGAACTGATTACCCAGCAGCCATCAATTACCTGCAGATCTCCGACTGGGAACCAACGTTTTCCACAACCACGAACACGGATCAGGGACCTCTCAAGACCTGCAGTTCTGGGAACTCTACCCCCCAACCCCCCCCGTAAGGTCTATGGTGTCAGACGGGGACATGCAGGACTCATCTCACATAGTTAAACATATTTAGATTTAGCCGCGGCGGCTGCTGTTCTGGTGTATTTAACTGGCAGCACATCTGGCTCTGGTTTCCACGGTGATGCAGCGCGACCCTTTAATCTCCAGCTAACCTCCGCCTGCCGGCTCCTGCAGAACCCAACTGGTTTCACAACTCCAGTTAACTCAGAATAGCAGCTGGCCTTGTGCTTCAGGGCTCCGTAAGAGACAATGTGTTAGAAATGCAGGACGGACCATCATGGCTAATGGTAAAAGACAGACTGACATGCAGTTTTATTGTGTTTATAAAGAGTATATATTCTGCTGGGAGGTCGGAGGTCGAGTCGGCTCCCTGCTCAGGTTACAGGGACGAGTAAATCTGGGTGACCTGAACTGTTGACCCGCCGCCGCCTGAGTAATAACCCCCCGGCATCGAACACGTGACGAGTCGGGGGTTTTTATTTGATATTTATTTTATTTCAGTTTGAAGCTTTTTATTTAATATTCATTTATTTACTTCAGGTGGAATTATTGTATTTAATATTTATTTATTTATTTCAGGTTGCAATTTTTTATTTAATATTTATGTATTTTATTTCAGGTTGACGTTTTTATTTAATATTCATTTTATTTCCGGTTGAAGTTTTTTATTTAATATTTATTTATTTCAGGTTGAAAATTTTTATTTAGTATTTATTTATTTCAGGTTGAAATTTTTTATTTTATGTGACTCATACAGTCAAACTACTGCAGTAAATGTGTTATTATTAATAAAGGTTTCCAGGTTAAATGAGGGTCCGGTTCTGTTTGGATGTTCAGCCGGATCTGGGAATAAATGCTGTCTGGCATTTACTGTGTGTGTGTGTGTGTGTGTGTGTGTGTGTGTGTGTGTGTGTGCGCGTGCGTGCGTGCGTTTGAGTTACGAAGCATCCCATAATTCCTCTGCAGATTTAAGAGGCTAAACTGCTAAATCCTAACAGACTAGCAACAATATTGAAGGATTTGGTCGCAGCGCCGCGACGTCGGACACGGCAGCGTCGGCTTTTACCGACTTTACAGCAGAAATAAACGTCTTTACGGGCTGGAACAGCAGCTTTGGGTTTCCATGGTTACGGCTGGAACAGCAGCTTTGGGTTTCCATGGTTACGGGTGGAACAGCAGCTTTGGATTTCCATGGTTACGGCTGGAACAGCAGCTTTGGGTTTCCATGGTTACGGGTGGTCGTCAGGTGAACTTAGGTGACCTTAAGCTGATAAACACCTCCGACCACAGAATCAGTGAAGTTCTGAACCTTAAACGAGACCGTCTGAGATCACCTGAGAACTTCCAAGACCGCATGAGATTGCCTGGACCGGCCTGAGACCGCCGGGGACCACCTGAAACCAACTGAGACCAACTGAGACCACTTGAGACCTTACGGGACCACTTGAGAACCGTCTGAGACCACATGAGACCCTCAAAGTGGTTTCTGATTTTTATCAGATTGTTTAAAACCATCAGGAAATGCTAAGTTCATTTTTGTAGTTTGGGGTTAACACACGTCAGATTAACGGGCTTCTTTGGCCCTTTCAGAGTAAATGTTATTAAGATCCAGTTTTAACAACATGAGAGGGAGAAACTTGGGAGTGGACCCGTCCAACGAGGCCGGCGTCCAAACCAGAGACAGACTAATAGACGACAGCAGCCCGCTCCACCTCTGGCAGCCAACGCTTATTCAACATCTGGACACGTTTGTTGTGCAGAGAGACGACAAAAAAGTACTTATTATCTGGCAGGAACCATGTCAACGGGGCCAGAAGTGTGTAATAATATCAAAACACTCTGTTTCCATGATCAAACCGTTGTTCTCCACCTCGTTATACCCCGCGGTACGCGGTACGACGTAAACCTGAGACCAGGGAGGGCATGAACGGGTGCGACCCTGGTGCTCGGTAGTAAAGTTGCTTTCGTCAACCAAAATTATGACTAAATATCGTCATCAATAGGGATGGGAATCGAGAATCGGGTCTTGTTGAGAACCGGCTCCCAGTGTTTCAATTCCTTGGAATCGTTTCCCTTTTTCGCAAACGATTCCCTTATCGATTCCAGTCGCCGCGAATGACGTCACCAAGCACGTTGCACAATGTGCACATTCACGCTCAGCAGGAAAACACGGGGACAAAGCGGCATTAACGCTCGAAAGTTTGGATACATTTTAAGAAAAAGGATGACAACAGGGCGACAATTCTTGCAATGTGGACATTTCAACAAAGGGGGGAAACTGTTCGGACTCGTCCGGCTGATGCGCTGGGAGCGCGGAGTCAGCCGGCGTGTGGTAAGGCTGATTTATGGTTCCGCGTTACACCGCCGTGTAACCTACGGCGTAGGTTACACGGCGGCACGCACCGTACGGCGCGCATCCCCGCGTAGCCTACGCCGTAAACTCTGGGTTGGTGTAACGCTGAACCATAAATCATGCTTTAGAAGAACTCGCTCCTGGCACAGCTGCAGCTCGTCAGCTCATCTATGGAGAAGTTAAAGAGCATCTAACGCTAGCTTCTCCTTTCATCAAGGCAGGGAAGAGTATCAGGCCAGAATAGATGAATGTTACCAGCAGTGACTAAGTTTGTGGTGTTGAACATGTTACTGGACATTCTTGTGTAATTGCCACAAAATAATTTGTTGTATTTAGTTAATTTCTACAGAAGATTATTTATTTTATTATTATTATCATTTTATATTAAATACATATTTTATATTACAAATAATTTTGTGGGGACCCCCTGGCACCATCGAGGAGCCCAAGGCTGGGGGCGTCTTAAATTGTTTGTTCTCCTTTTTTCCAAATAAGAATCCATAAGAGAATCGATAAAGAATCGAATCGTTAAGCAGCATCGAAAATGGAATCGGAATTGAAAAAATATTATCAATTCCCATCCCTAGTCGTCAACGAACCTTTATCACCTGAGGAAAAACGAGACGAGACGCAACGAAAAATGCTGGTCATGTGACGACAACGATAACTAAATATATAATGCAATATCGTCGACGAATAAAAACCAGACTAAAATGTAGATTACAAAATAAAAACTCTGCTAAAATGTGTCTTCATTTTCATTGACCAAAACGAGACAAAATGTTCTAACAAAGATCCTGAATGTCAATGTTAAGAAGATCCATCTTTGGATCCACTTTCCTACATAGATGTGAAAAAGAAAACCCAATGTGTCGTGGAAAAGAAAAAGATAAAAATAAATATGTTGTAAACTCAAAATGAGAGTCTTCTGTATCTGGAATGAATGTATTCTTGAGTCTATAAGGTAACAATAATATAATAATAAGATAACCTTGTTTGAATTGTAAAATGGGTTTGGATCAATACAATCATACTAAAATGGTCAATTCTGACTAAAATAAGACTAAAATGCTCAGACTTTTAGTCGACTGAAACTTGACACAACTAGAAGGAGAATAAACGTGACTAAAACTAATAAAAACTAAAATGATAGCTGGACCCAGAGACTAGACTAGAACTATTTTGAGACAGGAGGGTTTAAAAGCACCACACTTCTAAGTTTAGCTGCTGCAGCTGTTCTGGGATCTTCTCTGGAAGCTTTTAGCAGCTTAATGAAGTCTGGACGCGGCTGCGGTCGATCTGGAATCTGTGTTCAGTAAAAATAGAAGCAGACTTCCAGATTTGGTCCTGGGAGGAAGATCTACCGCCGCCAGAGAGGCTAACGAGGCTAACGAGGAGACGGCTCGTCAGATACGACCACCGCCACTTCCTGCGGTGTCCTCTGTGAGCCGGCGGGAGGAAACGCAGCGGCGGAACCCTTCGTTAGCGAACCCCTCGTTAGCGAACCCCTCGTTAGCGAACCCTTCGTTAGCGAACCCTTCGTTAGTGAACCATTCGTTAGCGCAGGCCTGCTGCCTCATTAGCGGTGCCACATGAGAGCGAGGAGCCGCCGCCGCGCTGCTGCTTCCACTTGAGACCCTACAGAGTTAAAAATAGTCCCATGCGAGAGCTTTCAGGTCCATCTCAGCATCTCAACCAGATTCAGGTCTGGACTTGGACCAGGTCCTTCCAGAACCTGGACTCTTTGATTTATCATCCTGATGTGGATCTGCTGCTGTGTTTCCTGTCACATGACAGTTTAAGCCTCTAAGGGCCAAATCCACAAATTTGCACCGGCCGCTAAACCGGTGCAAATGAGACAAAAAGAGAGCGTCTAATTCACAAAGCACCCGCAAAGGGCGAATTGCACCACAACTGCGCTGCCAAGCAAGTAGTGTCATGGTGCGCCTGTGCCATTTGCGTGCATGTAAATTAGGTAATATTCATACATTCTACGCAAAATTGCACCCTTTCTATGCAAATAAGCCTCATTGCAAAAACCGTCTAATTCCCAAAGGCCAGCGCTATTTGCCACACTCAAAAATAGTGGAGCAAATACCGTATTTTCGAAGCGTGTATTAACAGCGCGCAAACTCACTCCCCACTCCCCCTCTGTCTCTGTTTCTCTCTCTCTTCAATATCATTCAAGCCTGTGTGATACTGAATGATATTAAGGGTGAAATCTACAGTCAGACATGACTGTAGCAGTCAGATCAACGGGGGTTGTGGACTTATCTCGGATTTAAAAATAAAAATAACAGGACGGAGCTCAGGATTCATCCATACAGTAAGGGGCTGCTTTATTACCAACAATTCCACCATATAAACATATAAATCTAGAATGTGTGTGTTTACACCTTGTCCTAACTGGACGCGAGCGTCCGACTATAGAGTTGCACTGCGTGGCATCGGACGCGCTCTGTCCACACTGAACGGCCCCCACGTTCTTTTGATTGACAGCTGAAACTCTCTTTTTAAAAGGCTGATTTATGGTTCCGCGTTACACCAACGCAGACCCTACGGCGTAGGATTAAATGCATCCGAAATAGACAAACAGACGATCTATGAGTAACTTCAAAGAGAAATAAAACACAGAGAGAATATGGATAAAAGGAGGTGCCGGATCCGATCAAATACGGGATCTTGTTCCGGCAGGATCCGGCACAAATTAAGCCCTAATAAGATTCTTATTATTATATCTTTTTATCTTATCAGAACCTTCCAGCTCCCTGGGGATCTCCCTCCAGCAGCTGCCACTTTATTGAGGTTCTTGTATTGAAATGTTTCCTACAGCGCTTTCAACCGGCTTTCAACGCGAGCGACAGGAAGAAAATAGAAGCAGGACGTCCGACAAAAGTCCAGCTCAAAACGGCACGCCGCGTCGCGCTGCGCCGCTCGCAACCAGTATGGACAGTGCAATAAAAAATAAAGCAATGGAATTGTTTTTGACGCTGACGTTCGCTCGCGTCGCATGCAGTGAGGACACGGTGTTACTCAGACAAGGGACAATTGCACTCAGCTGCAAAACGTTATGGGCGTGTTTGTGCCGGTATATCATTAGAGCAAAATCTTTTGTGAATAGGACCTTAAAGCGGGGCAAATTGCGGGCGCAAATGCGGCGCAATTCACAGCGCTATTTGCGGGCGCAATCTATTCTTTGTGGATTTGGCCCTAAGTGTCAAACGTGTTATCATGTGTCTCTAGAAAACTGTTGATGTCAAGGTGATGTCTTGGTGATATCATGATGATATCATGATGATGTTGTAGTGATGTCATGATATAATGGTGATGTCAAGATGATGTTGTGATGTTGGGGTGATGTCATGGTGATGTAGTGATGTCATGGTGATGTCATGGTGATGTTGTAGTGATGTCATGGTGGCATCATGATGATGTCATGGACGTCCCCCCAGTCCGAGTTGTGGATCCCTAAGAACTGGACTGAAACCAGTCAGTCCCCCCTGGATCTCCTTCCGGGGTCGAAACACGCAGCGCGACGAGGCTCAACAGAGAGGAAAACAGCCCCTCTTACCCCCCCACCCCCATCTGGACGGCCCCCTCGCACCACCCTACCCAGAATCCCCAGCAAATCCAGCAAAACAAGATAAAACCTCTTAGCTGTCTTCAAAAGCGCAGAAGCAGCAGAACATGGAGCCGGAGGCGATTAAGGGACTCAGGAAAGTCCTGACAGGCGGGAAAGTCCAGGCCAGGCTAATCCTGGAGATGAGCAGCTTCAGCGCCGTACGGGCCCCTGAGCTAACAGAGTCCTGGTCCCGCTTCTATATGCCCCCCTGAGGCCTGGGGGCTCGGACCTGCAGCCGGGGGGGGGGTCAATGCTCAAAGACGGTGATTGAGTCTGTTTTGGCCCATTGTGGATCACAGTTTATTCTTTACAAGTCCAAGTTTTGAAAATGAACGCTCCCCACTAACATTGGTAACAGGTAAAGTCAAAAAGAGTCTGTTGCTCTGAACCTGTCACGGCCCGACTGCTCACAGTCCGGTTCAGTTGGTTCTGCTTGTTTTTTCTTCTTCTATGTCTGTGTGTCACCCACCAGACTTAACAAACCATGTTAGCTTTGGAATCTTCATTAATAATTGCTTGTCCCTTTTTTTTCTTTTTCCCGCTGCACTTTACGTTTCTGAGCACCACTGAGTTTCTTGTCGGACATTTTGCCGCTGTAAAGCCTGATTTATGGTTCTGCGTTGCACCAACGCAGAGCCTACGGCGTAGGGTACGCGGCGACACACACGGTACGGTGCTTCTAGGCGCGTACCCTACGCCGTAGGCTCTGCGTTGGTGCAACGCAGAACCATAAATCAGGCTTTAGATTGACAGGCGACAGCATTGTGATGGAAGAACGACAAATCAAATCAATGAGCTGATTGGATAGAAGTGACCCATGTTTGCCCAATCAGTGCTTTTTTTATATCATTGTAGTGTATTTACATTTAAAAAAAATGGTCTGACCAATCCAAGGGCCCCTCCACACGTGGGGCCCCTAGGCTGCAGCCTGTGCATTAATCCGAGCATGCCGGGAGGGGTTTCCTCCACCTGGATCTGTCAGGGTTAGGTCTTCTGGTGTCGGGGGAAACTCTGCCGGGACGAGTCTGGCTCCTCTGAGCTTGGTGCTGATGCCGTTCCGTCCTGGCACTATGTTAACACACACCTGAGTGTATAAAGGATGATGACGAGCAGCTCCGGGCTCAGGGAGGAGCTGCAGGAGGGACCGAGGAGCAACTACAGCCTTTTAAGAGGGCTAAAGAGGCTATAATGTATAGAGCAGTAACATAGTGGAATCAGCTTCCACCACATTTAACCATTATAAACAATAAAGCTAGATTCAAAAATGAATTAAGGAAAGCAGAACTTAGCAAGGAAGTCAGTTTTAGTTAGTTGCTTTATTCTGAAATTCTTGGTTTATTCTGAAATTCTGACTTTAAAATGGAATTTTTTTTTTGTTTGTTCTGGCTGGTTTCAACAATATAAGGGTTAAATTCCATTACCTTTCTACGGAAGAGTATCAGGGCCATGCAGGAGAAAAAATATTTGAGAGGGGAAGATTTTTTTTTTATGGTGTACTTCGAGAAAAATGTCGAAAAATGTCGAGATTAATGTTGAAATACAATTTCAAGAATAAAGTTGAAATTTCGTGAATAAAGTCGAAATTTTGCCTTTTTTCTCAACATTTCAATTTTATTCACGAAATTTTGACTTTTTTCTGGACATTTCGACTTTTTTCTCAACATTCCGACTTGAAAAATCTTCCTCCTCTAAAATATAATTTTTATTTTTCTCCTGCCTGGCCCTAATACTCTTCCGTACATCTCAGATCATTTTTGTTTAGATTTAGTTATGTTTTAATTGTAAGGATTTTATTTTATTGTTTTATGTGTGTGATGTTGGACCCCAGGAAGAATAGCCAGTGCAGTGAGGACGAATGGGGATCCGGAATAATTAAATATATTTTATCTGCATCTTTTTGTTTTCATTTTGTCAAATAAGATGAAGGATGACAAAGATGAGTCTAAGAGCTTTAAAAAGCTCAGCTGGAGCCTGGAGGAACACGGAGATGAGAAACTGCAGCCGTGAGAATTAAGGTTTATGAAGGTTTATGAAGGTTTATGAAGGTTTATGAAGGTCCACGAAGCCCTGCACTGTATTGCACTACTTTTTATTTTCATTCCAATGTATATACTGTTTCTATTTTGTAATTATATATTTTTTACTTTTTCTTTCTACCCTTTCCCTGCATGTGTGTGTTGTGTGTACTGCTGCTGCTCAAAGTGAATTTCCCCACTAGGGATGTGAACCCAGAACCGGTTATCGTTCAGAACCGATTCCCAGTGTTTCAATTCCTTGGAATAGTTTGCATAATTTTGAAACAATCCCCTTATCGATTCCAGTGAGCATGGATGACGTCATCACGCGAGTTGCGTTACGTGAGAAAGCCAGCAGTCGATAGTGTGGCAGGGTGGAAGAGCGGCAGCCACTCAGGTGATGGGACACAGGTGTGTCCCATCAACCTCTCCACCCTGCCTGCCTTATAAGGCATGGCTGGACAGCAGCAAGTGTTCGGACTGAGAAGCTGCTGGCTGCTGCTGACCTGTGTGATGCTGTGCTTGTGCACGTGTGGCGGTGTTTGGCAATAAAAGGGTTCTGCACTAAACTCTATGTCCTCTCTATCCTGCCGGTCGGCCCCCGTACACTGGCGCCCAACGTGGGGCCCGACGGGATGGAGAAGGGAGGCACGGAGCGGGCCCTGGAGGCGCTAGCCCATGCCGTGGCGCACCTGGCCGCCCTGCTCCGGGGCCCAGGGAAGCGGCAACTCGCGGCGCTGGAAGCACTGGCGGGGCTGGCGGCGCCGCAGCGGACAGGCCGGGAGGCAGTAGCTGCGGGCCTCCATCCCGTCGGGCCCCACGTTGGGCGCCAGTGTAGCAGGGCGAGTGCTACGGGGGCCCGACCGTCAGGATAGAGAGGACACGGAGTTTAGTGCAGAACCCTTTTATTGCCAAACACCGCCACACGTGCACACAGGTCAGCAGCAGCCAGCAGCTTCTCAGTCCGACCCTGCAGCTTCTCTGTCTCTCCCTTATAAGGCTGGCAGGGTGGAGAGGTTGACAGGCCACACCTGTGTCCCGTCAGCCTGAGTGGCTGTAGCTCCTCCACCCTGCCACAGATAGTAAACATGGCGCCCAAGCGATACAGACGTACGAAAGTCTGGTTACGTTTCAGTAAAAACGACGACAACAGACTAACTTGCAATACTTGCTAAGTGAATATTTCGTCAAAGGAAGGAAATGCTACCAACATGCAAAAATATTTGCGCACACAGCAGCAATAGAGGAATAATAATAATATTATTATTATTATTATTATTATTATTATTATTGAATTGGAATCGTAAAAATCGTATCAATTACCATCCCTATTCCCCACTGAGGGAGGAGTGGCCAGGGGTGGCCTGCGGTCCCCACCCCTGGTCATCCCGTTGCTGCTTCCACCTGCCTGCTGTGCTGTTGCTGTCCCTGACCCACCAGTCTGGCCCTCGGCAGGAGGGTCCCCCCTTATGAGCCTGGTCCTGCTCAAGGTTTCTTCCCTCCTAAAGGGGAGTTTTTCCTTGCCACTGTTTGGCTTAAGGCTTTTCTCCCACTAGGAGAGTTTTTACCTGCCATTGTTTATGTAATAACTGCTCGGGGGTTTATGTTTATGTTTATGTTCATGTTCATGTTCTGGATCTCTGGAAAGCGTCTAGAGACAACTCTGTTGTTTTAGACGCTATACAAATAAAATTGAATTGAATTGAAATTGAATTGAATAAAGGACGATCTAATCTAATCCGTCACCCAGGACTGGTGGAGGGACCCAGGTTGGAGGTATTCATTTATCCCCCCCCCCCCCCCGCCCCTGAAGCGTGTTATTTGGGGTATTCATGTATTCACCCCCCTCCCCCGGGGGTATTCAGGTATTCACCTCCCCTCCGCCCCCCCAGAAGCGTGTTATTAAGAGGCTCCAGGGAGGTGGAGGCTGAGATGCCGTCAGGAGCTGCCAACACCGATACGCTGATGATCCCGGGGTCTACATGGAAAAACACATTCCAGGGGTTGGATTACCTGGATGAGACATTAACCTGGGAACGTCAGGACCGCCGCCCCCCCGGCCCCCCCAGTGCAGACCTGTCCGGCTGCTGGAAATGGTTCCCAGTTTAACATCTGGATGAAGTCTGGGATGAGTTCCAGCTGTGAGGAAACAACGAGGACTTCGGCCTTTGATCCGGGTTTTAAAGGTAAATTGATTTTCTGGTTTTAGTCCAAGAGTCTAAATACGACATTGAAGAGAAATCACTGTCGACTTTTGTCACAACACTGTAATAAAACGGAGCCAAAAGACGGGCAACACTAAGTACCCTCTGGCACCAGGAACAATCTACTGACAGTCAACAGGAACGCTCAGTAGATGGTTCCTTCAGCAGGATGTTTCGTGTTTATTTTCACTACTTTCAGTTACATTTCTGTTCACTAATTTCGGTTAGATTTATGTTCACGATGTTCACCTACGTTTATGTTCACTACTTTTTTTTAAAATGTTCACTAATTTCGGTTTTTGTTTATGTTCACTACTCTCAGTTAGATTTATGTTCACTACTTCGGTTACATTTATGTTCACTAATTTCAGTTAGATTTATGCTCGCTGCTTTTGTTTTTTTATGTGTTCACTACTTTTGATCACATTCATGTTCACGATTTTCACTTACGTTTATGTTTGGTTCTTGCGGTTACATTTATGTTCACTACTTTCTGTTACATTTATGTTCACAACTTTCTGTTACATTTATGTTCACTACGTTCTGTTACATTTATGTTCACAACTTTCTGTTACATTTATGTTCACTACTTCAGTTACATTTATGTTCACTAATTTCAGTTAGATTTATGCTCGCTGCTTTTGTTTTTTAATGTGTTCACTACTTTTGATCACATTCATGTTCACGACTTTCGCTTACGTTTATGTTTGGTTCTTGCGGTTACATTTATGTTCACTACTTTCGCTTACGTTTATGTTTGGTTCTTGCGGTTACATTTATGTTCACTACTTTCGCTTACGTTTATGTTTGGTTCTTGCGGTTACATTTATGTTCACTACTTTCGCTTACGTTTATGTTTGGTTCTTGCGGTTACATTTATGTTCACTACTTTCTGTTACATTTATGTTCAGAACTTTCTGTTACATTTATGTTCACTACTTTCTGTTACATTTATGTTCAGTACTTTCAGTTTTGTTTATTTTCACTACTTTCGATTACATTTATGTTCACTACTTTCTGTTACATTTATGTTCACTACTTTCTGTTACATTTATGTTCACAACTTTCTGTTACATTTATGTTCACTACGTTCTGTTACATTTATGTTCACAACTTTCTGTTACATTTATGTTCACTACTTCAGTTACATTTATGTTCACTAATTTCAGTTAGATTTATGCTCGCTGCTTTTGTTTTTTAATGTGTTCACTACTTTTGATCACATTCATGTTCACGACTTTCGCTTACGTTTATGTTTGGTTCTTGCGGTTACATTTATGTTCACTACTTTCGCTTACGTTTATGTTTGGTTCTTGCGGTTACATTTATGTTCACTACTTTCTGTTACATTTATGTTCAGAACTTTCTGTTACATTTATGTTCACTACTTTCTGTTACATTTATGTTCAGTACTTTCAGTTTTGTTTATTTTCACTACTTTCGATTACATTTATGTTCACTACTTTCTGTTACATTTATGTTCACTACTTTCTGTTACATTTATGTTTACTACTTTCTGTTACATTTATGTTCACGACTTTCTGTTACATTTATGTTCAGTACTTTCTGTCACATTTATGTTCACTACTTTCTGTTACATTTATGTTCACTACTTTCTGTTACGTTTATGTTCACAACTTTCTGTTACATTTATGTTCACTACTTTCTGTTACGTTTATGTTCACAACTTTCTGTTACGTTTATTTTCACTACTTTCGATTACATTTATGTTCACTACTTTCAGTTTTGTTTATTTTCACTACTTTCTGTTACGTTTATGTTCACAACTTTCTGTTACGTTTATTTTCACTACTTTCGATTACATTTATGTTCACTACTTTCTGTTACATTTATGTTTACTACTTTCTGTTACATTTATGTTCACGACTTTCTGTTACATTTATGTTCACTACTTTCTGTTACATTTATGTTCACTACTTTCTGTTACATTTATGTTCAGTACTTTCTGTTACATTTATGTTCACAACTGTCTGTTACATTTATGTTCACTACTTTCTGTTACATTTATGTTCACTACTTTCTGTTACGTTTATGTTCACAACTTTCTGTTACATTTATGTTCACAACTTTCTGTTACATTTATGTTCACTACTTTGTGTTACATTTATGTTCACTACTTTCTGTTACATTTATGTTCACTACTTTCTGTTACATTTATGTTCACTACTTTCTGTTACATTTATGTTCACTACTTTCTGTTACATTTATGTTCACAACTTTCTGTTACATTTATGTTCACTACTTTGTGTTACATTTATGTTCACTACTTTCTGTTACATTTATGTTCACTACTTTCTGTTACATTTATGTTTATTACTTTCTGCCACATTTATGTTCACAACTTTCTGTTACATTTATGTTCACTACTTTCTGTCACATTTATGTTCACTACTTTCTGTTACATTTATGTTCACTACTTTCTGTTACATTTATGTTCACTACTGTCTGTTACATTTATGTTCAGAACTTTCAGTTGTGTTTATTTTCACTACTTTCGATTACATTTGTGTTCACTAATTTTCTCAAGGGCAAACCGCTAACGTGGGAGAAGCATGAGGCAGGTCTGCTGCTGCGGGACGTGATCTTCGACCTCGGAGGGAACCGGTTCCCGGTCCTGCAGACCCGACCCGGGTCTGAGTTCCCAGCAGAACTTTCCCCCATGTTGTTGGGAGGTCTGGAAGTGCTGGGTCAGCAGCCGGGTCCAAAACTCGACCAACGAGCCTCATAACGAGCCGTTCGTTCCAGCAGCGATGAAAAACAAAGGTTCTAGATCTGCAGCCCCCGGAACTAAAGTCCAGATCCTGACTGATCCTGGCTGATCCCGTCTAACAGTGGGGTCCGGTTCCCCCGGTTCCCCCCCCGGCGTCTCCCAGACCTCCCGGCTACCGCTCCGCCGTCTTATCATCACATTTTAACGAGCGGCGCGGCGGCGCGGCCCAGCAACAACAAACAAACGGCCGGGACGTTTGCTATTCCTCACCTCGGGGTGTTGACCCAGACGATGCCGATGTGGCAGAAGAAAATACACTCCTTGTCCTTCTGGTTCTCGCAGGAGCAGCGCTTCTCCCGCCGGTGGGCCGTGTGGCGCAGCTCCGCCGTGGGGCCCTCCTCCTCCGCCGTGGGGCTCACCTGGGAGGCTGGGGGACAGCAGGGGGGGAGGGGCAGGGGTCAGTTTCCATGGTAACCGGCACCTACGTGAAGAACTCACGTAGACTCAAGAATACATTCATTCCAGATACAGAAGACTCTCATTTGAATTTAAAACATATTTATTTTTCCACATTTCTCCCCATCTTTTTCTTTTTCAACGACACATTGGGTGACACAGTTTAGCAGAGTTTTATTTTGTAATCTACATTTTTGTCTTGTTTTTATTCGTAAACGATATTGCATTATATATTTAATTATCGTTATCGTCACATGACCAGCATTTTCGTTGCGTCTCGTATCGTTTTCCTCAGGTGATAAAGGTTCGTTGACGACGATATTTAGTCATAATTAGCAACTTTGCTCCTAACGAGTCTGTTACGTGGTAACAGTTTTGAATATGAATCTTTAAGAAACACCAAGACAACCGTAGTCCCACAGGGACCAGTTCTGGGGCTCCAGGACAACCGTAGTCCCACAGGGACCAGTTCTGGGGCTCCTAGACAACCGTAGTCCCACAGGGACCAGTTCTGGGGCTCCTAGACAACCGTAGTCCCACAGGGTCTTGTCACAGCTTATGCAGATGATTCCCAGATCTACATTGAACTGTCATGACTAGGATCCTTTTTTTATTCCATAATTTAGTCTGGTTTTTATTCCTCTACGATATTGCATTATTTATTTAATTATTGTTATCATCACATGACCAGCATGTTCGTTGCGTCTTGTCTCGTTTTCCTCAGGTGATAAAGGTTCATTGATGACGATATTTGGGTCCCCCCACGTCCGGGAAGCAACTTTACCTCTTTACCTTTACTGAACACAACGTTACGTGAGAGGAAACCCACAAGCCCATAAAGCAGACGCTCTTTGATGTCGCTCGCTGTGCCGACGGGAACGTTTGTGCGTCTAACGAGACATCAGGGCTCGGAATAACAGCCTCCTCGCCGGGGGTCTCCCTGCTGCCCAGACCTGAGGTCGTTATCCCCGTTTTGGTTCAAGTGGAACCAGAGTCTCGTGTTTGTGTCTCCCAGGAACTTAACGACTCAATCAGGTTCAAGATTCAGGATTGTATTTATGGATATGTATATTTATTTGTACCAAGGAACTGCAGATGCAAATTAGCCTAAGGCTAACTCTGGTGCTATGCATCAAATGTTTACATTTATGTTTTTAATTGCACATGGTCCCTCTCAAATAAAATTTAAGAAAGAAAGAAAGAAAGAAAGAAAGAAAGAAAGAAAGAAAGAAAGAAAGAAAGAAAGAAAGAAAGAAAGAAAGAAAGAAAGAAAGAAAGAAAGAAAGAAAGAAAGAAAGAAAGAAAGAAAGAAAGTTCTAGTATCTGTATCTGTATCTACAGAAGAGCATTAAGGCCAGGCAGGAGAAAAATAAAAATAATATTGGAAAGGAGGAAGATTTTTTTTTCATTATGCACTTTGAGAAAAAAGTCGAAATGTCGAGAAAAAAATTGAAATGTCGAGAATAATGTTGAAGTAGAATTTCGAGAAAAAAGTCAACATTTTTTGAATAAAGTTGAAATGTTGAGAAAAAAGCCGAAATTTCGACTTTTTTCTCGAAATTGTACTTCAACATTAATCTCGACATTTCGACTTTTTTCTCGACATTTCGACTTTTTTCTCGATGCGCACAATAAAGAAAATCTTCCTCGTCCCAAATACTTTTTCTCCTGCATGGCCCTGATACTCTTCCGTATCAGTATCTGCTGATCCCGATATTACTGATCACTGATCAAAGCGTGAAATCCATAAATTCTTCAATAGTGTTGTCTCATTTACAACGCTGACATTGTATAATTAGGTATCAAAATGAGGAGATGAGAAAGTATCATGAATTGTCTGTTTTATTGCAGGCTGAGGCAATATGCAATATTTTAAGCTCTAGAAACTGTTAGAGATGATTAAGGCCACGTTTCCACATAGCCGGGTATTTACAAAAACTGATATTTCCCCCTCTACGTTTTGAAAAATCCCATAATTTCCAGGAACCTGCATAAATATCTGTTAAGGTGCTATGAGCAGCCAAACCTGCAGGGGGCAGTGTAACCAGAAGATAAAGTCATGCTAGCCAATCAGAATCCTGGAAAAAACCATCAACAAATGACACGTGGCCAAACTAATTGTAAACACAGGTCACACACATGACGCTGTGCCTGGCCTCGTAGCCAGTACTGGAGTTGAGGGGGGATGAGGGGAGGATGGCATCCCCCCCCTGAAATAAAAACGGTCCAAATCATCCCCCCCTGAAATAAAAACGGTCCAAATCATCCCCCCTGAAATAAAAACGGTCCAAATCATCCCCCCTGAAATAAAAACGGTCCAAATCATCCCCCCCTGAAATAAAAACGGTCCAAATCATCCCCCCCTGAAATAAAAACGGTCCAAATCATCCCCCCTGAAATAAAAACGGTCCAAATCATCCCCCCTGAAATAAAAACGGTCCAAATCATCCCCCCTGAAATAAAAACGGTCCAAATCATCCCCCCTGTAAAACTGTCATTCCTCCTTTCCATCCCTTATGTCATTTCATCAATGAATGTGGTTTTATTGCTATTTCAACATTTAGAGTCATCACCAGAAAAATAACACCAGAAAAATAACTTATTTGACAATTTTCACCTGTTTCAAGTCAATTTTCACTTGAAATAAGTAGAAAAATCTGCCAGTGGAACAAGATTTATCTTCTTATTACAAGCAAAAAAATCTTGTTCCACTGGCAGATTTTTCTACTTATTTTAATTGAAAATCTACTTGAAACAGGTGAAAATTGTTGTTTTTTCCAGTGATGAGTCTTGTTTTAAGTGTAATGATATTTTTTTTACTAAAATGATACATTTTAACTAGAAATAAGACAAATATTCTTGTTAAGATTGTGAGTTTTTGCAGTGATCCATGTTACTTATCCTGTGAAGGACAGAGTCATATTGATAAGTTCAGAAAAGTGTTTTTTATTGTTGTGTTTTGATGTATTTGATGTAAGCCCAGTGGATATTTCAAGCTTACAGAAGGCTGCATTTAACTGCTGCTATGTCATTCCTGCAGTATTTCTGCAGGTGTTTTGGTCACTGCTATTATTTGTAATATATTATATTATTTGTAATCAGCACAAATTATCTGTCCCCATATGATAAAATCCACCATCACCCCTGGTTGTTTTTTACAACTTGAGTACTGATCCAGATAGACACGTGGGTCCACATCAGTCCAGGATCTGAGGGCCCGGCCTCAAACAGGGACGCCGACGTGTTTGGGTTTGATTAAAGAAAGTGAATATAATCGTGATTGCAATATTCCTGGAAGGAGCCTCTACTGTCCAGAAGAGTCCCGAGAACCGCGACCCGACTTGCAGTGACATAATTTGTTTCTACTTCCAACAAAGAACCTGTCGCTCAAACGCCGTCAGGACGGAAACATCCGACCACTCGCTGTATTTCTATTTCTGAAAGGTGGCAACCCTACTTGAGGGGGATCCTCCTCCAGGGTCCAAACCTCCACCATCATCCGTGTTTTCGTCTGCCAAAGGAAGATCTGGGAAGATCTGGGTTCTCGGGCAAAACAGAACAACTTTTACTGCAACTGTTCAATGAAACGGGCAGTCCTAAGTACCCCCTTAGTAAGGCCACGTTTACACAGAGCCGGGTATTTACAAAAACTGATATTTCCCCCTCTCTACGTTTTGAAAAATACCATCATTTACACGAACATAAATACGCTGTTAAGGTGCTATGAGCAGCCAAACCTACAGGGGGCAGTGTAACGAGAAGATAAAGTCATGCTAGCCAATCAGAATCCTGGAAAAAAACATCAACAAATGACACGAGTAACTTCCAGTTACTTCCAAGATGAACCAAAGTCTTTGGTTTGGAGTGACAGAGAAGTGGAGTTACTTTTAAGTGTGACGTTAGAATATAAAACAGGTAAAATACAAGAAAATATTGACGGTTACAAACTAATTGTAACCACAGGTGTCACTCATGACGCTGGTGACGTTTCTGTCTCATAATGTGACGTTCTGAAGCCTAAATGTCCATTTCTCTGTGTTTACAAGCAAACGTGAAGACGGGGTTTTTGCAAATCTCCACTTTGGCCGGAGTTTTCAGAAATTATGGTTTTTGGAGACTTTGAGCTTTGTTTTTGTGTAAACGAACGGCCAAAACGCATGAAAACACCACCGTTGTTGCTACGTGGAAACGGGGCCTAAGACATCTGGAACCATCTAAACCAGGGGTGTCCAGTCAGAGGCTAAGAGCCACAATTTGTTACTGTGTTCCTGCAAAGAGTCACATCAAGTACCCATGAGCCCTCACACCTAACTGTGGTATAATGATCTGATTGGTTGTTAACTGTGGTATAATGATCTGATTGGTTGTTAACTGTGGTATAATGATCTGATTGTTTGTTAACTGTGGTATAATGATCTGATTGGTTGTTAACTGTGGTATAATGATCTGATTGGTTGTTAACTGTGCTATAATGATCTGATTGGTTGTTAACTGTGGTATAATGATCTGATTGGTTGTTAACTGTGCTATAATGATCTGATTGGTTGTTAACTGTGGTATAATGAGCTTATACCACGGCTTCTATTCTAAAGCCTCATCACTGCAGATCATTCCACGTCAGGGAAGCAACAATGTTTCCATGACAACAACCAACTGTTACATATTTTTTGACGGTTACAGCAGGTAGCTAAAACTAGCTGGTGGTAAAGTTTATTTTTTCATTTTCGTTAACAATTAATTTGGCATGTTTACGGTAAACTTTGATCTCCGGGGAGGAGCTAACGATGGATGGATGGATTGAGGAGTTCCTGTCTCTGAAAAAAGAGACGAGCAAAAGTCGACATACAGAACTAACGTCATGAGAGATGGGACAATTTTTTTCCACAGTGGGGATATTTTTACTGGATAATATGTATTTCTGATTAATTAAAAACTACATAAAATAGATTATTGGTAACCGTTTTATAAAAGCAAGGCATCATTTCGCCGCTCAGCTGTGATATAATGAGCGTATACCACGGCCTTGTCGTGATGTATTGCTTAAATATTAATATTTAACTTATATTAAACTCTCCCACTCTGTTAAAAACGTCCTGTGTTCATCTTCACATTTTCGTTTGGCCGTGAATTTTTCCCCTGCCATTCTGAGAGTGCATTTTTTTCCCCACCAAGTTATTTCCGTCACAAACACAAGGGTATGCAGCTGGTGCATCATGGGAGTACTTGGCATTGACCGTATGACCGAAGGAGCCGCTTTCTTTCTCCTCACAAGTCGGGTCCCTCTGAGGAACCTGAAATGACCTGAAACTACCTGAAACGACCTGAAACGACCTGAAACGACCTGAAACGAGCTGAAACCAGCTGAAACGACCTGAAAAGAGCTGAAACGACCTGAAACGACCTGAAAATGACCTGAAACCAGCTGAAACGAGCCCCGCGAGCGGCAGCAGGAGGTGGAAGGTTCACGTCCTGCAGCACCAGACCTGCTTCATGCTTCTCCCACGTTAGCGGTCTGTCCTTGAGCAAGGCAGCCGCCGCGGGCCGGTTCAGCCGAGGTTTCATCCCGCTGGGAGGTTTCATAACAGAAACAGAAACAGGCCGGACACCCCCAGACCCCCCGGAGCTCGGAGTTATGAGAGCGTCTGCTCGGCTCCGAGGGGCCACATCTGGTAATAAACAGGTGGATCAGGTGCTGATCCGGGAGGCCTGGGGGGGGCCGGTGGACCGGCGGGACCGGGTCTGCAAGTACACAGCAGTCAGGTTCCAGGTGGTTCTGCTGCCCCGACCCGAGCAGCCCCGGTTCCTCTGGGACCAGTTAAAGGTCCTGAGCCGACGTGAACCGGTGTGCCATTTTTTGCAGCTTTGCCAAATAATGCTCCCTAATGGTTTTCTACCTTTGTAAAGCTACAATTTTACTGTGTTTTACTCCCTAAACCACTTCCTTTTCCCCCAAGTGGTCCTGTCTCTTGCCAGGCCGTTATATAAGAATGTTCTTAATGACCTGCCTGGTTCAATAAAGGCCAATGACTGAATGAATATCAAATAAAGCAATAGAATTGTTGGTTTTTTCTCTCTTTATCGAATAATGTTCACAAAGTGTAAAGCAAGTCATGTCATGGGTCGTGTATTTTGAAGGATCAAATACTCAACATCCCATATTATCAATTTTACATCGTGCAAGAAATGATTAGCATGGCAATCAAACTTCCACTGTGAAAATCCACTGTGCGCATGCGCAGAACCACAAAGTAGCATTTCTCAGCAGGTAGCAGAAATTGGCAGAACACCGGTCCTACCAGACCTGGAACCCCGGCCACTCCGAAGGGGGGTCTCAAACAACAACAACCCCCCAGAGAGCCTGGAAAGGTGACCCGCCACGGCCCCGCGGCGCCGTGACCCCCCCGTGACCCCCCCGTGACCCCACCATGACCCCGACCCGGTGCAGGAGGACGGATCCCGGGGGAACCAGGCCCTAACGTTTGTAGTATAAAGGTTGTCAGAGGGATGAAAGGGGGGAGGTAACAGCAGCTCTGGACACGTTATAAAACCGGCCTCTGGTCCACATCTGGGCCGGACACGCCCGCCTGTGATGTCACAGCGGGACACGCCCCCCTGTGATGTCACAGCTTTCTGAAGAGTTGCTCATCAAGCCTCGGCGCCATGTTGGCAGGAACCGCCGCGGCCCCGTTAATCCAGAAGTCGGTGGGAACCTGCTGGGACACGCCCACCTTAGCGGATGCTAACCGGTCATGCTAACCGGTCATGCTAACTGATGATGCTAACCGATGACGCTAACTAATGTTACATGCAGTCGGACCAAATATGTCACATGTCGTCATCACAACAGCAACGAGCTCAGAACTGTGAGACGTGTTCCAGGTCCAGGTCCAGGTCCAGGTCCAGGTCCTGGTCCAGGTCCAGGTCCAGGTCCTGGTCCTGGTCCAGGTCCCCCCCCCCCACCTCGACCCCCTCAGGAAAACCCAAAACTGTCCACAGGGACCAAGGAAGCCGCGTCCAGACCGGCCTGGAGGGGGACGATGGTGGAGGGTGATGGTACCAGGACCACCACCCCTGCAGCTATTCAATTAAATTCAATTCAATTCAATTTTATTAATATAGCATCTGTTACAACAGAAGTTGTCTGTAATATCTTTCCAGAGACCAGAAAATGACCCCCGAGCAATTATCTCGTTATTATTATGATGCAATTATGAGCATAATCAGAGGTGATTACAGGGTTTTACGGCTGATTGCTGTCAGACGAACAGACGAACAGACGAACAGACGACCCGCTCTGTCCATGTTCGACTCTAACTCGACTTGTTTGTAAACTTGGTTTTTGTGGCAGGGTGGAGGAGCTGCAGCCACTCAGGCTGACGGGACACAGGTGTGGCCCGTCAGCCTCTCCACCCTGCCAGCCTTATAAGGGAGGACTGGGAAGCTGCTGCTGGTCGTGGTGCTTGTACACGTGTGTCCTGGGTGTGAGGTTCCGGTGGATTAAATAAAGGGTTCTGCACTAAACTCCGTGTCCTCTCTATCCTGTCAGTCGGGCCCCGTAGCACTCGCCGTGCTACAGTTTTTTTTTTCAATTTTGCTAATAAAAAAAAACAAAGTGAGGACTGATGAGGTGATCCAGGAAACGGCGTGTGTTTGGATGCCACCGCCAGAGACGTCCCTGCTGTTATACGGGCTGTTGGGACTCATCTGCAAACCGCTGCCGTCTCGTCCTGGGACTTTAACGTGCAGCGCTCGCTGATGGAAGTCAGATGTCTGGCAGAAAACATGCAGCGCAGATCAGGCTGCCGGGGAGAGACGAGGTGGTTTCAGTTCTACTAGTCCTGGTTTCAGTTACTAGTCCTGGTTTCAGTTCTACTAGTCCTGGTTTCAGTTCTACTAGTCCTGGTTTCAGTTACTAGTCCTGGTTTAAGTTCCACTAGTCCAGGTTTCAGTTACTAGTCCTGGTTTCAGTTACTAGTCCTGGTTTCAGTTCTACTAGTCCTGGTTTCAGTTCTACTAGTCCTGGTTTCAGTTCTACTAGTCCTGGTTTCAGTTACTAGTCCTGGTTTAAGTTCCACTAGTCCAGGTTTCAGTTACTAGTCCTGGTTTCAGTTACTAGTCCTGGTTTCAGTTCTACTAGTCCTGGTTTCAGTTCTACTAGTCTGTTTTGTTATGAATATATGATGCTAACAGTCCTGGTTCCAGTTCTACTAGTCCTGATTTCAGTTACTAGTCCTGGTTTCAGTTCTACTAGTCCTGGTTTCAGGTCTACTAGTCCAGGTTCCAGTTCTACTAGTCCTGGTTTCAGTTTTACTAGTCCTGGTTTCAGTTCTACTAGTCCTGGTTTCTGTTCTACTAGTCCTGGTTTCAGATCTACTAGTCCTGGTTTCAGTTCTACTAGTCCTGGTTTCAGTTACTAGTCCTGGTTTCAGTAACTAGTCCTGGTTTCAGTTCTACTAGTCCTGGTTTCAGGTTTACTAGTCCTGGTTTCAGTTCTACTAGTCCTGGTTTCTGTTCTACTAGTCCTGGTTTCAGTTACTAGTCCTGGTTTCAGTTACTAGTCCTGGTTTCAGTTACTAGTCCTGATTTCAGCGGATGCACTTGTTTCCTGTCGGTGCCTCCACACATCGTTCCCCCGTGTTTTTCTCAGGAGGAGCTCGGACGTCCTACTGGTCCCGCTGTGAGAGCAACAGCGTGATTTAATGAAGCTGCACGTGTGGACGAGCCTGACGCTGCCAACACGTGCTGCACACATGACAGCCGGCCGACGCCGCATCTGCACACAAAAACGACTGCAGGAAGAAACTGGAAGCTCCAAGTTGTCGTTTTCCAACTGGGAAGTTGGAGAAACTTCACTTTTAGCAAATGAAACATCAATCCATCCATCCATCCATCCATCCATCCATCGTCCGCCGCTTATCAGTTCCCGGGTCGCGGGGGCAGCAGCTTCAACAGAGTCACCCCAGACAGCTCTTGCTCCGGCTCTTCCTCCATCTCTTCTGAGGGGAGTCCGAAGCGTTCCCAGGCCAGCCGAGAGGCATAGTCTCCCCAGCGTGTCCTGGGTCTTCCCCGGGGTCTCCTCCCGGTGGGACATGCCTGGAACACCTCCCTAGGGAGGCGTCCAGGAGGATCCGGTACAGATGCCCAAGCCACCTCAGCTGACTCCTCTCAATGTGAAGGAGCAGCGGCTCGACTCCGAGCTCCTCACCCTATCTCTAAGGGAGGAAACTCATCTCTAAGGGAGCGTCCAGCCACCCTGCGGAGGAAACTCATCTCTAAGGGAGCGTCCAGCCACCCTGCGGAGGAAACTCATCTCTAAGGGAGGAAACTCATCTCTAAGGGAGCGTCCAGCCACCCTGCGGAGGAAACTCATCTCGGCCGCTTGTATCCGCGATCTTGTCCTTTCGGTCACTACCCAAAGTTCATGACCATAGGTGAGGGTAGGTGCGTAGATTGACCGGTAAATCGAGAGCTTCTTCTTTCGACTCAGCTCCCTCTTCACCACGACGGTCCAGTACATCGACCGCATTACTGCGGACGCTGCACCGATCCGTCTGTCAATCTCTCGCTCCATTGTTCCCTCACTCGTGAACAAGACCCCGAGATACTTGAACTCCTCCACCTGAGGCTGTAAATGAAACACTCGTATTTAACTGTTTCCAGCGGTTCTGTTTTCATTTATTCACTTAAATTAGAGATACGCTCAGTAAAGTTGACTTCTAGCAGTGGACATATTGCTGTTTTGTTAAATGAAGCGTTTGTTATGAATATATGATGCTAACAGTCCTGGTTCCAGTTCTACTAGTCCTGATTTCAGTTACTAGTCCTGGTTTCATTTCTACTAGTCCTGGTTTCAGTTCTACTAGTCCTGGTTCCAGTTCTACTAGTCCTGATTTCAGTTACTAGTCCTGGTTTCAGTTACTAGTCCTGGTTTCAGTTCTACTAGTCCTGGTTTCAGTTACTAGTCCTGGTTTCAGTTCTACTAGTCCTGGTTTCAGTTACTAGTCCTGGTTTCACCTTAACTAGTCCTGGTTTCAGTTACTAGTCCTGGTCTCAGTTCTACTAGTCCTGGTTTCAGTTACTAGTCCTGGTCTCAGTTCTACTAGTCCTGGTTTCAGTTCTACTAGTCCTGGTTTCAGTTCTACTAGTCCTGGTTTCAGTTTTACTAGTCTGACTGATAAAACTCCTCGTCTCCGTCTTCACTCCTGTTTGGTCTTTGTTTCTAAAATGTTTTTATTGGGGATTTTTTACGACTGCTGCTGATTTATGGCCTCTTTCCGCGGAGAAGTACATGGAAACTTGGAGCTTTCATCTCCTGGCGGAGCGGATAAAAAGTCCAGAAGAAAATGAGAGGTTTTTAGTGCGGATAAGAAATGACTGTTGGCAGTTTGTTGTCTAGAAAACAATAACCATCTGAAAAAGCTCCAAGTTCCACCTCTGAGGTTCGGAACAAGCAGCTGCATCTGAGTTCGGGGTGGAGGGAAGGACGAGGGAGCCGGATAACGAGCTTCACCACAGTCTGGAACCTGGACGGAGACACACGAGTGTAAACAACGCCATTGTCTGTAAAACCTGAAAATCATTTCCAGGCAACGACTGAAGTCTGCTGTAACGCTGTAAACGTAAAGCTGTAAACGTAACGCTGTAAACGTAACGCTATAAACGTAACGCCGTAAATATAACGCCGTAAACGTAACGCCGTAAACGTAACGCTATAAACGTAACGCTGTAAACGTAACGCTGTAAACGTAACGCCGTAAACGTAACGCCATAAACGTAACGCCGTAAACGTAACGCTGTAAACGTAACGCTGTAAACGTAACGCCGTAAACGTAACGCCATAAACGTAACGCTGTAAATGTAATGCCGTAAACCTGACGTTGTAAACGTAACGCTGTAAACGTAATGCCGTAAACGTAACGTCGTAAACGTAACGCCGTAAATGTAACGTTGTAAACGTAACGTTCTAAACGTAACGCTGTAAACATAACGCCGTTAACGTAACGCCGTAAATTTAACGCCGTAAACGTAACGCCGTAAACGTAACGCCGTAAACGTAACGCCGTAAACGTAACGCCGTAAACGTAACGCCGTAAACGTAACGCCGTAAACGTAAAGCTGTAAACGTAATGCCGTAAACGTAACGCCGTAAACGTAACGCCGTAAACGTAACGCCGTAAACGTAAAGCTGTAAACGTAATGCCGTAAATGTAACGCCGTAAATGTAATGCCGTAAATGTATCGCCGTAAATGTAGCGTTGTAAACGTAACGTCGTAAACGTAACGCCGTAAACGTAACGCCGTAAATGTAACGCCGTAAATGTAACGTTGTAAACGTAACGTTGTAAACATAACACCTTAAATGTAACGTTGTAAACGTAACGCCTTAAATGTAACGTTGTAAACGTAACACCGTTAACGTAACGCCGTTAACGTAACGCTGTTAACGTAACGCCGTTAACGTAACGCCGTTAACGTAACGCCGTTAACGTAACGCCGTAAACGTAACGCCGTAAACGTAACGTTGTAAACGTAACGTTGCAAACGTAACGTTGCAAACGTAACGCTGTAAAACATAACGCTGTAAACGTAACGTCGTAAATGTATCGTTGTAAACGTCCCCTGCCCGTCTCCGGAGCGTCGTTGGAGGACGTAGGCGTCCCCACGATCCCCCGCCCGTCTCCAGAGCGTCTTGGCGTCCCCACCGATCCCCGGCCCGTCTCTGGAGTGTTGGAGGACGTTGGCGTCCCCACCGATCCCCCGCCCGTCTCTGGAGTGTTGGAGGACGTTGGCGTCCCCACCGATCCCCGGCCCGTCTCTGGAGTGTTGGAGGACGTTGGCGTCCCCACCGATCCCCCGCCCGTCTCCGGAGCGTCCCGGACTTCTGAGGATGTTGTGAAGGAAGCGACTGAGGTCATCCTCGTCCGCTGTCCTCGCCCGTCTTCCAGGTCCTTTGATCTTCTTGTTTTCGTTCCATTTAAGGAAGAAAACAAGTCTCCTCCACTTAGATTCACGTCTCCCTGGACCTGGTCTTGGTCCAACATCTGCCAGGACCCGATATCAGCTCCAGACCTGCAATCTGCCGCGTCTGTCTTCACAAAATGGAGGAGCGTCTCTTAAAATGGCCGTAATCCCCAGCTGGCGAGGATTTCTGTAAACCCGTTGGATCGGGACCCTGGTTTCAGTTCCACTAGTCCTGGTTTCATCTCTACTAGTCCTGGTTTCAGTTCTACTAGTCCTGGTTCCAGTTCTACTAGTCCTGGTTTCAGTTCTACTAGTCCTGGTTTCAGTTCCACTAGTCCTGGTTTCATCTCTACTAGTCCTGGTTTCAGATCTACTAGTCCTGGTTTCAGGTCTACTAGTCCTGGTTCCAGTTCTACTAGTCCTGGTTTCAGGTCTACTAGTCCTGGTTTCATCTCTACTAGTCCTGGTTTCAGTTCTACTAGTCCTGGTTTCAGTTCCACTAGTCCTGGTTTCAGTTCTACTAGTCCTGGTTTCAGTTACTAGTCCTGGTTTCAGGTCTACTAGTCCTGGTTTCAGTTCTACTAGTCCTGGTTTCAGGTCTACTAGTCCTGGTTTCAGTTCTACTAGTCCTGGATTCAGTTCCACTAGTCCTGGTTCCAGTTCTGCTAGTCCTGGTTTCAGTTCTAGTCCTGGTTTCAGGTCTACTAGTCCTGGTTTCAGTTCTACTAGTCCTGGTTCCAGTTCTAGTCCTGGTTTCAGTTCCTCTTTCATACTTACATTATTGGTAACAGTTTTATAAAAGCGATACATCAGTCCGCGTCAGGCCAGAGAACCTCAGCTGTGATATAATGAGCGTATACCACGGCCTGTCTATACATTGGATTGGACACAATAAGTTCTGTTCTAGCTTAAACTCTACATAAATATCACATGATGTCGTCCTATAGAGTTCACTTCGCCATTTCTGCAGAAATGGATCTTTCAACCTTTGCTCAACAGTCATCCAGTATCCACTGTAAACGTAACGCCGTAAACGTAACGCCGTAAACATAACGCTGTAAATGTAACGCTGTAAACGTAACGCCGTAAACGTAACGCCGTAAACGTAACGCCGTAAACGTAACGCCGTAAACATAACGCCGTAAACATAACGCCGTAAACGTAACGCTGTAAACGCAATGCTGTAAACGCAATGCTGTAACGCTGTAAACGTAACGCCGTAAACGTAACGCCGTAAACGTAACGCCGTAAACATAACGCCGTAAACGTAACGCCGTAAACATAACGCCGTAAACGTAACGCCGTAAACGTAACGCCGTAAACGTAACGCCGTAAACGTGACGCCGTAAACGTGACTCCGTAAACGTAACGCCGTAAACGTAACGCCTTAAACGTAACGCCTTAAACGTAAAGCTGTAAACGTGACGCCGTAACCGTGACGCCGTAACCGTGACGCCGTAACCGTGACGCCGTAACCGTGACGCCGTAACCGTGACGCCGTAAACGTGACGCCGTAACCGTGACGCCGTAACCGTGACGCCGTGACCGTGACGCCGTAAACGTGACGCCGTAAACGTGACGCCGTAAACGTGACGCCGTAAACGTGACGCCGTAAACGTGACTCCGTAAACTTAACGCCGTAAACGTAACGCCGTAAACGTAACGCCGTAAACGTAACGCCGTAAACGTAACGCCGTAAACGTAACGCCGTAAACGTAACGCCTTAAACCAGTGCTTAATTTGTCCATGAAGAGGTCCCGGAACATCGATCAAATTATGGGGGGCTTCAGCCCGTTTTTTTATTTGTAGTGAGAACATAATCCACAGCAACCGACACAAATCCATTCATGTGTATGTGTCCGCGGCGCAAGGAGCACATTGATTGTGCTGCAGCTGCCCTCATCACCGCTTGTTGCTTTTCTGATTCGTTTTGAAGAATCATGCAACTCTTCCTTCTTTTTGAAAAAAGACAGTAAATTCAGCTGTCTTTTTTTGCGTTGCTCGCTGCTGGCTCCCCAGATCCAGCAAATTTCCAAAGTTTTTTTGGTCGGGGGCGTGGTTTGCTGGCCCATCTTTTCATTGCATCAACAAATCTCCGACTCTTTCAAATGACGTTAAATCTTTATAAACAACATGAAATGCTCGGGATTTGTTCTGTAAAAGAATTTATGCATATTATAATTTTTTATACATTAAAAAAAAACTTTTTTATATTATTATTGTTTTATATATATACGAGAGGTGCCGGATCTGCCCAAATAAGTCCCGGAACGCAGGGAGGCCAAAATCGAGAGGTGCCGGATCTTGTTCCGGCGGGATCCGGCACAAATTAACCCCTGCCTTAAACGTAACACCGTAAACGTAACGCCGTAAATGTAACGCCGTAAACGTAACACCGTAAACGTAACGCCGTAAACGTAACGTTGTAAACGTAACGTTGTAAACGTAACGCTGTAAACGTAACGCTGTAAATGCAACGCTGTAAACGCAACGCTGTGACGCAACGCTGTAACACTGTAAACGTAACGCTGTAAACATAACGCTGTAAACGTAAAGCTGTAAACGTAAAGCTGTAAACGTAAAGCTGTAAACGTAAAGCTGTAAACGTAACGCTGTAAACGTAACGCCGTAAACGTAACGCTGTAAACGTAACGCCGTAAACGTGACGCCGTAAACGTGACGCCGTAAACGTAACGCCTTAAACGTAACGCCGTAAACATAACGCTGTAAACGTAACGCTGTAAACGTAACGCTGTAAACGTAACACCGTAAACGTGACGGCGTAAACTTAACACTGTAAACGTAACGCCTTAAACGTAACGCTGTAAACGTACGCCGTAAACATAACGCTGTAAACGTAACGCTGTAAACGTAACGCTGTAAACGTAACGCCGTAAACGTAACGCCGTAAACGTAACGTTGTAAACGTAACGTTGTAAACGTAACGCTGTAAACGTAACGCTGTAAATGCAACGCTGTAAACGCAACGCTGTGACGCAACGCTGTAACACTGTAAACGTAACGCTGTAAACATAACGCTGTAAACGTAAAGCTGTAAACGTAAAGCTGTAAACGTAACGCTGTAAACGTAACGCCGTAAACGTGACGCCGTAAACGTAACGCTGTAAACGTAACGCTGTAAACGTAACACCGTAAACGTGACGCCGTAAACTTAACACTGTAAACGTAACGCCTTAAACGTAACGCTATAAACGTACGCCGTAAACATAACGCTGTAAACGTAACGCTGTAAACGTAACGCTGTAAACGTAACACTGTAAACGTGACGCCGTAAACTTAATGCCGTAAACGTAACGCCTTAAACGTAACGCTGTAAACATAACGCCGAAAACATAACGCTGTAAACGTAACGCTGTAAATGTAACGCTGTAAACGTAACGCTGTAAACGTAACGCTGTAAACATAACGCTGTAAACATAACGCTGTAAACGTAACGCTGTAAACATAACGCTGTAAACATAACGCTGTAAACGTAACGCCGAAAACGTGACGCCGTAAACTTAACGCCGTAAACATAACGCTGTAAACGTAACGCTGTAAATGTAACGCCGTAAACGTAACGCCGTAAACGTAACGCCGAAAACGTGACGCCGTAAACTTAACGCCGTAAACATAACGCTGTAAACGTAACGCTGTAAATGTAACGCCGTAAACGTAACGCCGTAAACGTAACGCCGTAAACGTAACGCCGTAAACGTAGCCGTAAACGTAACGCCGTAAACGTAGCCGTAAACGTAACGCCGTAAACGTAACGTTGTAAACGTAACGTTGTAAACGTAACGCCGTAAACGTAACGCCGTAAACGTAACGCCGTAAACGTAACATTGGAAACGTAACGTTGTAAACGTAACGTTGTAAACATAACGCTGTAAACGCAACGCTGTAAACGTAACGTCATAACTGTAACGTTGTAAACGTAATGACGTAAACGTAACGCTGTAAACTTTCTCCTGCACAGCGACGCGGGTTCGATTACAGTCGCGGCATATTTTGCCCCCACTTTCACTGCACCATCAAATAAAGTTGCATGAGGCATGAGGCTGGCGAGCCGCGGGTTGGACACCCCTGATCTAGAGGAACCTGTGATTTATTCCTGTAACACACCTGGTCCAGAACCAGAACCAAGCAAGGTGAGGCAGCGTTCAGTTATTCTGCTCCTCACCGGTGGAACAAACTTCCTGTAGACCTGAGGTCTGCTCCAACTGTAGATCCTTTAAATCAGGAAAAAAAAAATTCTGTTTCATTAAATACTGACCTGCTGGACTCTACTGCCCTTACTTTTTATTATTTTACCTCTTTTCTTTTCATTTTATTTAATTTTATTTGTTATTTAAGCATACTCTTAAATTAAATAATTTTTGAAAAGCGCGTGAAGTTATGGATAAGCCCTGAATGCAGGCATTGTGATGTAAAATTGTCAAATTGGTTTGATTCACCGCACAGATTACTGTTGTAATATTGTATTTGACCCGGTCTTTGTATGTTTGGACCGTATAGAAACGTAATTCTTGCCATTTTAAGAATGAGATGTACCTGCTGTAATCTACTGCCCATACCTTTTCTTTCTTTCTTTTTTTCTTTTATTGTTTATTTTGGTCATCCAAAAAACAAAAAACAATGTTACATCGGTGCAACCATCATCATTATACAGCACACATGGGGAAAACAGCAACACCAGGGAGGAACTAAAGAGATGGCTCAAAAGATGTGACCAAAAAAGGTGTAGGCTGAAGCCTGAGCTTGTGATGCCTACCCTATTATCATACAATCAATACACACTCACACGCACGCACGCACGCACGCACGCACGCACGCACGCACGCACGCACGCACGCACGCACGCACGCACGCACAACAATAATACATCTGTTACACTATCATATATTGGTGGATGCGAAGAAGCAAACAAAAGCCCAGTAATAATACTATGAAACCACTATGAAATTTGGTGTCAATGAATTAGAATATATCCGTACAGTTTGTTACAGTATTTTTTTATACCCGTTGATAGTCTTAATTTTAAACATTCTTTTGAAGGTATGGATTGAACTACACATTCTTAAGTCCTTTTCGCAACAATTCCATAGTTTTACACCATTTACTGAAATACAATGTTCTTTTGACTTTGTTCTTGCCTTTTGGTTTTTGAATGAACCAGCATTTCTCAATTGATATTTGTTCTCCTGGATTTGGAACAGCTCCTGTATGCTGCGTGGAAGGAGATTGTTGTGAGCTTTGAATGGGACCAATAAAGTTTGCAACTTAACTATATCCCAGAATTTGAGAGTATTTAAATTTATAAAAAACACATGTTTTAACAACATGTGCTTTTTATTATTTTACCTCTTTTCTTATCATTTTATTTCATTAGGGCCTTCACACTTACAGTGCGAAAGCCCTAATGTATCTGTAGGAGATGTTTTTATTTTCCTTCTTTTTATTTTTCCGACAAAATGAGTGTCTTTTTGCCCCCCTGAACGTGCCCCAAAAGTCACCAAATTTTGCACCAAGCCAGGCCTGGTGATAAACTTGATATTTCATGGTTTGCATTAATGGGCGTGGCCTAACGGCTCAACAGCGCCCCCTAGAAAACTTTGTGCCTCAAGCCCCACAATACGGTTTGACGTACATGCACGAAAATCGGTACACACCTGTATCATGTCACAACTTAAAGAAAAGTCTCTTGGAGCCATGACCCAAACCCAACAGGAAGTCGGCCATTTTGAATTAATCATGTAATTTTGGCGCAATTTATGCCATTCCTTCGGCAGTTAATACGGCCCGAACCGTAACGTGCACCCAGGTGTGTTATACATCAAAATGTGCGTCTCCATCCTGCAACAACGCACATTACTTTTCTCAGTCAAAAGCGTTACCGTGGCGACGATAGACGCCCCCCCTTCATCTGATTGTTTGATATTTGATAGTTCCTACTTTCTACCATAACTTTTTAATGGTTTGACATAAAGACTTGTGGGTGGTGTCATCGGACATGGCTTTGAGTCCTTGACCATAATTGGTGCAAAGTTGCCCCGCCCCTTCTTCTGATCTTCGATATTTGAAAGTCCCTATTTTCTGCCATAACTTTTGAATGGTTTGATATAGAGACTCGTGGGTGGTTTCATCCACTAAATGTCCAGTTCTGAAGAATCTACATCAAGTCATACAAGCTTCCACTGCAGCCTGAACGTGCACAAGGGTGGAGGACCGTTCATCGCTGCTTGCAGCTTTAATTTACTTGTTATTTATGTTTCAATTGTGTCTTGCCTCTTTTAATTACCTTTGAATTACCTTGTGTTGAATTGTGCTCTATAAATAACTCGCCTTGCCTAACACGCCATAAAAGCGGTTTAAAGTGACTGTTAACTGGATACGGGTGGTAAGAGGTTCCCGGGGAGAGAGCAGGTTCATCTGGCCTCCATCCGGCTCCCAACAGCCGTGTAATGAAGGCCAGCCCAGAACGCCGGGAATGTGGGGCTCCTGGTGCCGCGTGCACGACCGGAGGACGGGAAGCGGTTTGTTTGCCCTAAAATAACTCCGACCGCCACCGAGACCAAAGAGCTGGAGACACCAGAGGACGGATCTGTGTCCTGGACTTAGTCGTCTGGCCCGGTCGGGGAACATTATGTTCTCCGACTGATTAGGCTCAGATTTACGGCTCAGACCCGGATTACAGGACTGGAGGAAGTCCGGAGGGAACCAGATCTGGGGGGCGACTAAAGCCTGGTGGTCTTAGTGACCCCCGGTCCTGGTTTCAGGTCTACAAGTCCTGGTTTCATCAGCTGATAAAACTCCTCGTCTCCTGTTTGCTCTTTTTTTTCTAGAATGTTTTTATTGGGTATTTTTTACAACTGCGGCCTGAAGCCTCAGCAGCGATTACACAACGTCTCATTACGCAGCCGCCGCCGCGGGTTCTGGTTCCCGCCATGGCGGGATTACAGGACGGCCCCTTCAGGACGGGAACCTGGACCTGATCTGGGCTTCGGTCTCGTAGGAACCGGGGGGCCGGGCCGGACCCGGGTTAACCCGTTAACGTAGTGCTGGGCGGTATGACCAAAAATTTATATCACGGTATTTTTCAAAATGATATCGGTTTCACGGTATATCACGGTATTTTTTTTTTCATGCACAACTGGGTGTTAACCACATTTTCTAATGATTTGGAAAGTAATTGCTGCAGTAAATTGGCTTAGAATGGCCTATTTTACTGTCAAATCAAATAAAATAAATTTGATTTAGGCTTTTCAAAGAAAAAAATCTTTTACAAAATTACAAGGTAGAAAATATTTATTGAACATAAAAAACTGAACATTTTTTAATTTCCAGCATTATGTTGTTTTGGTTCCACCTCCTGGTGAATGTTGGTAAAATTCTTATGTGGTTAGTTTTTGGTTGGCCAACGATTTATGTTTGTGGTGCAATAGTTACGGGAGCGGCCAGTCTATTTCCTTATTTTACAACGCCGTTATTAATTGTTCGTTTTTTTTCCCACTTATTCCACCGAACACCGAAAGTGTTTTTTTTGCCATTTTCGGCCGAACAATTTCAGTTACCGAACAATCGTGCATAACTACTGCTAAACAGTCCCCTCGGCGGAACGTAGCGCCGCGCGGCGTTCCCAACGTTGTGTACGCTACTGTACTGACTCACCGGTATTACGGTATATGAAAAATTCATATCATAAGAAAAATAAACACCGGTATTCGGTATGAACCGGTATACCGCCCAGCACTACGTTAACGCGCTAAAGGCTGGATTATGGTTCTGCGTTAAATCCATGCCGAGCGTGCGCTGCAGGTTGCGCTGCGTCGCGCACCCCACACCGTAGCCTGACGCACCTCCCACAAATTGTAATTACGTTGAGAGGTCGCAGACCCAACGCAGACGCTGTGATTGGTTCACTTGGTAGCAACGCATTTCCGGTTCCGGTTCACGAAGCAGTCGTGAACTTTCAGCCTCTTTTCTTCGTGTGTGTGGGATTTTTTTTGTTTTGTTTTTTTTGCACAATAGTTGTCCTTATCTCTTTGATTGACCGGAAAAGTTGGATAAAGCATTCAGGAAAAGAAAGCAACCCCCTAGCGCTCTGGGGGGGTATTGCACCGCGGCGAGTAACAGAGAAGCCCCCCCCCCTCTGGTAATCCCGCTGCTGCTTCCACCTGCCTGCGGTTTTCTTGCCACTGTTTGTCTTAAGGCTTTTCTCCCACTAGGGGAGTTTTTACCTGCCATTGTTTATGTAATAATTGCTCTGGGGTTTATGTTCATGTTCTGGGTCTCTGGAAAGTGCCTAGAGACAACATCTGTTGTATTAGACTTATATACAAATAGAATTGAATTGAATTTAATTTAATTCCGGAGGATTCACGACGGAACGGCAACGGCGTGTGCTCTGCGTTGGTGTAACGCAGAACTTTAATCCAAGCTTAACGGGGAACCTCCACCTGGAACCTCCACCTGGAACCTCCACCTGGAACCTCCACCTGGAACCTCCCCCTGGAACCTCCACCTGGAACCTCCACCTGGAACCTCCACGTGGCTCGGCGGCACGTGGGCACGCGTGCCGTCAGGAACCTGCAGGTGAGGGAACGAGTTCCAGACCTGCTCCGCATTCCTGAAGAGACCCGTCAGGAACCGCCAGACGCCGGCGGGGGTTTACTCTGAACCAGCTGGGAGCGGTTCCTGGAAAACAGTTCCTGGAAGACAGTTCCTGGAAAAAGGTTCCTGAAAAAAGGTTCCTGGAAAATGGTTCTTGAAAAACGGTTCTTGAAAAACAGTTCTTGAAAAATGGTTCCTGGAAAATGGTCCTTGGAAAATGGTTCCTGGAAAATGGTCCTTGGAAAATGGTCCTTGGAAAACAGTTCTTGAAAAACAGTTCCACAAAAATGGTTCTTGGAAAAACGGATCCTGGAAAACGGTTCTTGAAAAAGAGTTCTCCAAAAATAGTACCTGGAAGATTGGTTCCTGGAAAATGGTTCCTGGAAAATGGTTCTTGAAAAACAGTTCCTGAAAAGTTTTCCTCGAGTAACTCTGGAGTCCTGTTCCAAAACTGGACTGGCTACAAAGAACCGGAGAAACTGTACGTTTTTTATGCAAATTTTCCAAACGATTTCCTTTTCGATTTCATTAGGCGCGAATTACGTCATCACGTACGTTGCTAAGCAACAAAGTGCATTAGTCAGCAGTCACTAGTAAAAATGGCGCCCAAGCGATTCAAACGCTCCAAAGTCTGAATACATTTCAGTAAAAAAGACGACAACAGGGAACTTTCAGTACCGAGTAGATATTTCATCACGATCAATGACCAACGTCATTATTTCTCAACCCAGCAGCAGCAACGTTAGCATTTCCTCGGCTAATAACACTGAAGGTAAATAACTAACAGCCCATTAGCATCATATTAGCGACACTTGCCTCATATTTGTCAGCTTTTTCCAAAAGAGAGTCAATAAAGAACCGAATCGTTGAGCAGAATCGAAAATTAAATTGTAAAAATCGTATCTGGACCCTAGTGGTCTGTAGAGGACCTGCAGGTCTGGATCTGGACCCTAGTGGTCTGTAGAGGACCTGCAGGTCTGGATCTGGACCCTAGTGGTCTGTAGAGGACCTGCAGGTCTGGATCTGGACCCTAGTGGTCTGTAGAGGACCTGCAGGTCTGGATCTGGACCCTAGTGGTCTGTAGAGGACCTGCAGGTCTGGATCTGGACTCTAGTGGTCTGTAGAGGACCTGCAGGTCTGGATCTGGACCCTAGTGGTCTGTAGAGGACCTGCAGGTCTGGATCTGGACCCTAGTGGTCTGTAGAGGACCTGCAGGTCTGGATCTGGACCCTAGTGGTCTGTAGAGGACCTGCAGGTCTGGATCTGGACCCTAGTGGTCTGTAGAGGACCTGCAGGTCTGGATTTTAAGGATTTTGAAGTCAAACACTGTAGAAAAAACGAGAGAAAACTGGGAACCTGAAGGAACGATTGGAAACAGGAAACTACAAGCAAGAACTAAAGTGTTTCCAACCTTTTTCGTTTTGAATATCTGGTTAAAATATCAAGTTTAGCAGGTTCTGGACCAGGACCTGGACCTGGCCCCGGGTCCTGGTTCTGGGGGTCTTACCTTGGTACTGGTGGATCAGCATCAGGGTCAGCAGCAGCCAGGAGTAGGTGAAGTCCATCCTGCCGGAAATCCTCAGCATCCACGATCTAAAAACCCCCCGGTCCTGTTTGTTCCCGGGTCCAGGTGGAGCCGAGGCTGGTTCTGGTTCCTGTTTCCCTCGGGGGGGTCCAGAGGGTCCCTGTTTGGGTCCGGTTCAGGTCCAGGTGATCCCTCAGGTCCTCAGGTTCCTCAGGTCCTCAGATCAGCAGCTGCAGGGCAGATAAGAGCTTCCTCAGCCGTTCTGCTGCTGCTGCTGCTCCGACTCTCCGACTCTCCGACTCTCGGCTCGGGGGAAAGTGAGGCGTGATGGTGGGAGGAACCGGGAACCAGGGGGGGGCGGACCGGGACCGGGGGGCCGGCCCTGCACACAGACACCTTCACCGCCGGACTCCTAAATCCCAGCCGTCTCCTCCTGCAGCTCTCTGGTTGCTCGGTGGTCTCCTGGGACCCGGAACCTTCGCCCCCCCCCCTGCTCACACCAAACCCCCCACCAGGGGCGTCAATTGGGTACGGCAGCGGCCACACCTTGGCCCTGAGGGGGAAATGTAAATGTTTGTTTTTTAAAATAAATTTATGGAATTACTCTGTGTCTATTTAGGGCCCGAGCACAGACAGTGCGAAGGCCCTATTGTATCTGTAGGAATTGTTGTTATTTCCCTTCTCTGAGGGCCTTTTTTCCCCCTAAACGTGCCCCAAAAGTGACCAGATTTTGCACCAAGCCAAGCCTGGCGGAAAAATGTGATATTTAATGGTTTGCATTAATGGGCGTGGCCTAACGGCTCAACAGCGCCCCCTAGAAACCTTTGTGCCTCAAGCCCCACAATACGGTTTGACGTACATGCACGAAAATCGGTACACACCTGTATCATGTCGCAACTTAAAGAAAAGTCTCTTGGAGCCATGGCCGAAACCCAACAGGAAGTCGGCCATTTTGAATCAATGGTGTAATTTTGGGGCAATTTATGCCATTCCTTCGGCAGTTAATACCGCCCGAACCGTAACGTGCACCCAGGTGTGTTATACATCAAAATGTGCGTCTCCGTCCTGCAACGACACACATTACTTTTCTCTTTCAAAAGCGTTACCGTTTGACCGTATTGACCTTTCATTTTTTTTTTTATTTCTGTTTGACTTTGGGCGCTTGTTGCTAGGCAACAGGTTATCGTAGAGACATCGTACAAATGTCCCCTGACTCGGCACGCTGTGGTCTTCAACATACTCAAATTTCATGAAGCTGGGATTTAAGGAAATTTTATGTCAAAATCCAGGCCAAATGGCCCCATTCATTCAGATGGGGTTTTGTACCACGGTGGAAAAGAAAACCTATCCGTTAACGTAGCCTGAACCAGAACGTGCACCCATGCACGGCATACATCGTTAGATGCGTCTCCATCTTGCCTCGATGGGCATTACTATTCTCAGTCAAAAGCGTTACCGTGGCAACGCTAGATGCCAAAAAGCGCGCCCCATTAATAACTATTGGGAGCACAGGAATGAATGAAATACAACCGTAAACACCTCAAACTGACATAGAGCCACCCTAAACACAACCACTACAGCCCCAAACCAAAGCAGCGAGAGGGGACGAATGGGCGGTAGGGCACGCCCATATCAAAATTTCCAGAAATTTTCTAGTTATTATTATTATTATTTTATTTATTGTGGCATAAAGTGTATTTTATGTCTGACATCCAATGACAATAAAGTCTTTTTATTCTATTCTAAAAAGGTGTAGGTGGGTCACGATATAAACAACATCCTGCACAAAGAAACATCCCTCAATCTGTCCAGACCTGAACTTGGTCCAAGTCCAGACCTGAACCCGGTCAAAGCCCCGACCTCAGCCTTCAGAATGGACCAGAACTGCTCCAGAACCACATGCGAGACCATTAAAGTCCATCTCAGGTTTTATTTGTCTGAAACTAAAACCCCAAACTGTCCAGAGCAGGTGACGGGTGGGGAACCCGCGTGGGGGTGATGGATCGCTGGGATTCTGGTTTCAGGTCCGTCTTCCAGGTCCGCCGGGGCAGTTCTGGGGAAACCCAATCAGAACATTCTTCACCGCAGAATCTGCCTCCCAGATGTTTGGATTAGTCCTCGTTAATCTGCCTGTGATGGTGAAACCGCGGCGGCCTCTTCCTGAGACGCTTCCCCCTCCAACTCCAGACAAACATCACAGGGAGGAACCGGGAACCACCTTCTGTGGTTCTGTTGGGTTCCTGCTTTATTACCGGCAACCTCCCGGACCAGAACCGAGGCCCGTCTGCAGGAATATTACCAGTACCTCTTTATGAGGTATAAGGATGGTGAATTGCATTAACAATCTATATGGTGGGTATAGTATGTAGTAGTATGTATGTGTATGTGTGTACCGTTACGTAAGTATGCAGGTATGTGAGGATGTAAGTATGTTGTATATGTGTAAGAGAAAATACAATATTTTCTATTTTCTTTAAAGTTATTCCACATTGGGATAAGATTTTGTGTGCTGATGATAATGATATCTAAATAAGGGTTAGGATTAAATAAGTCTACGACTTCCTCCTAATCCTTTTGAACATGTTATGGTTGCCTGTGAGGCTTGTTGATTTGCTTTTGTTTTGTCTTGTATCATGGTGATTTCATGATGATTTCATAGTGATGTCATGATGATTTCATAGTGATGTTGCGGTGATGTCATGGTGATGTCATGATGATTTCATAGTGATGTTGCGGTGATTTCATGGTGATTTCATGGTGATGTCATGGTGATTTCATGGTGATTTCATGGTGATGTCATGGTGATTTCATGGTGATTTCATTATGATTTCATGGTGATTTCATGGTGATGTCATGGTGATGTCATGGTCATGTCATGGTGATATCATGGTGATTTAATGATGATTTCATGGTGATGTAATGGTGATGTCATGGTGATGTCATGATGATTTCATAGTGATTTCATGGTGATATCATGGTGATGTCATGGTGATGTTATGGTGATTTCATGGTGATTTCATGGTGATATCATGGTGATGTCATGGTGATTTCATGATGATTTGATGGTGATTTCATGATGATTTCATGGTGATGTCATGGTGATTTCATGGTGATTTCATGGTGATGTCATGATGATTTCATGGTGATGTCATGGTGATGTCATGGTGATTTCATGGTGATTTCATGGTGATTTCATGATGATTTCGTGGTGATGTCATGGTGATTTCATGGTGATTTCATGGTGATATCATGGTGATGTCATGATGATTTCATGGTGATTTCATGGTGATGTCATGGTGATTTCATGGTGATTTCATGGTGATATCATGGTGATGTCATGGTGATGATCTCAGGGTAAATCTCCTAGGATTCCTCCTTTCAGGAATGATTGACAGCCGTCTTGAATGTCAACAACGTTGGTCAGCGGAGGTTAAGACTTTTTGATTACCATTTACACATTCATGCTCAGGAGCAGTTGCTTATCTTGGACTCGTGCTGATGTCTTTCCCTTTTTGCCGTTGTGTCAACACACACCTGCATTCTGCTTCCATGGTGGTCTGAACATCTGCTGATCATCAATCAGGTCATCAATGACGGCGATCAGCAGCAACCTTCTCATTACCTGAGGTTGTCTCTATCATACAGAAGAGAATCAGGGCCATGCAGGAGAAAAAATATATGATAGGGGAAGAATTTTTTTTATTGTCCACTTCGAGATAAAAGTCGAAATGTCGAGATTAATGTTGAAATACAGTTTCAAGAATAAGGTCGAAATTTCATGATTAAAGTCGAAATTTCGACTTTTTTCTCAACATTTCGACTTTTTTCTCGAAGTGCATAATGAAAAATATAATTTTTATTTTTCTCCTGCCTGGCCCTAATACTCTTCCATACTATCACTAAAGGTGGTCAGATGGTTCTTATTGGGTCGGTTTCCCCGGTATCTGCCCCGGCTGTGCAACGTCTCTGATGGGGAGAAATCCCCGTAGAGGGGAATCCTGGCGTCTCTGACGGGGTCAAATCCCCGTAGAGGGAATCCTGGCGTCTCTGACGGGGTCAAATCCCCGTAGAGGGAATCCTGCCGTCTCTGACGGGGAGAAATCCCCGTAGAGGGAATCCTGGCGTCTCTGACGGGGAGAAATCCCCGTAGAGGGAATCCTGGCGTCTCTGAAGGGGAGAAATCCCCGTAGAGGGAATCCTGGCGTCTCTGACGGGGAGAAATCCCCGTAGAGGGAATCCTGGCGTCTCTGACGGGGAGAAATCCCCGTAGAGGGAATCCTGCCGTCTCTGACGGGGAGAAATCCCCGTAGAGGGAATCCTGGCGTCTCTGACGGGGAGAAATCCCCGTAGAGGGAATCCTGGCGTCTCTGAAGGGGAGAAATCCCCGTAGAGGGAATCCTGGCGTCTCTGACAGGGTCAAATCCCCGTAGAGGGAATCCTGGCGTCTCTGACGGGGAGAAATCCCCGTAGAGGGAATCCTGGCGTCTCTGACAAGGACAAATCCCCGTAGAGGGAATCCTGGCGTCTCTGACGGGGAGAAATCCCCGTAGAGGGAATCCTGGCGTCTCTGATGGGGTCAAATCCCCATAGAGGGAATCCTGGCGTCTCTGATGGGGAGAAATCTCCGTAGAGGGAATCCTGGCGTCTCTGATGGGGAGAAATCCCCGTAGAGGGAATCCTGGCGTCTCTTACGGGGTCAAATCTCCGTAGAGGGAATCCTGGCGTCTCTTACGGGGTCAAATCTCCGTAGAGGGAATCCTGGCATCTCTTACGGGGTCAAATCTCCGTAGAGGGAATCCTGGCGTCTCTGACGCGGTCAAATCACCGTAAAGGGAATCCTGGCGTCTCTTACAGGGTCAAATCCCCGTAGAGGGATTCCTGGCGTCTCTGACGGGGTCAAATCCCCGTAGAGGGAATCCTGGCGTCTCTGACAAGGTCAAATCCCCGTAGAGGGATTCCTGGCGTCTCTGACGGGGAGAAATCCCCATAGATGGAATCCTGGCGTCTCTGATGGGGAGAAATCCCCATAGATGGAATCCTGGCGTCTCTGATGGGGAGAAATCCCCGTAGAGGCATTCCTGGCGTCTCTGACGGGGTCGAATCCCCGTAGAGGGAATCCTGGCGTCTCTGACGGGGTCAAATCCCCGTAGAGGGAATCCTGGCATCTCTGACAAGGTCAAATCCCCGTAGAGGGAATCCTGGCGTCTCTGACGGGGTCAAATCCCCGTAGAGGGAATCCTGGCGTCTCTTACGGGGTCAAATCCCCGTAGAGGGAATCCTGGTGTCTCTGACGGGGAGAAATCCCCGTAGAGGGAATCCTGGCGTCTCTGACGGGGTCAAATCAACGTAGAGGGAATCCTGGCGTCTCTGACGGGGTCAAATCCACGTAGAGGGAATCCTGGCGTCTCTGATGGGGAGAAATCCCCATAGAGGGAATCCTGGCGTCTCTGATGGGGAGAAATCCCCATAGAGGGAATCCTGGCGTCTCTGACGGGGTCAAATCCCCGTAGAGGGAATCCTGGCGTCTCTGACGGGGTCAAATCCCCGTAGAGGGAATCCTGGCGTCTCTGACGGGGTCAAATCCCCGTAGAGGGAATTCTGGCGTCTCTGACAGGGAGAAATCCCCGTAGAGAGAATCCTGGCGTCTCTGATGGGGAGAAATCCCCGTAGAGGGAATCCTGGCGTCTCTGACGGGGTCAAATCCACGTAGAGGGAATCCTGGCGTCTCTGACAAGGTCAAATCTCGGTAGAGGGAATCCTGTCGTCTCTGACGGGGTCAAATCTCCGTAGAGGGAATCCTGGCGTCTCTGACGGGGAGAAACCCCCGTAGAGGGAATCCTTGCGTCTCTGACGGGGTCAAATCCCTGTAGAGGGAATCCTGGCGTCTCTGACAAGGTCAAATCCCTGTAGAGGGAATCCTGGCCTCTCTGATGGGGAGAAATCCCCGTAGAGGGAATCCTTGCGTCTCTGACGGGGTCAAATCCCTGTAGAGGGAATCCTGGCGTCTCTGACAAGGTCAAATCCCCGTAGAGGGAATCCTGGTGTCTCTGCAGGGAGAAATCCCCGTAGAGGGAATCCTGGCGTCTCTGACGGGGTCAAATCCCCGTAGAGGGAATCCTGGCGTCTCTTACGGGGTCAAATCCCCGTAGAGGGAATCCTGGCGTCTCTGACGGGGAGAAATCCCCGTAGAGGGAATCCTGGCGTCTCTGACGGGGTCAAATCCCCGTAGAGGGAATCCTGGCGTCTCTGACGGGGTCAAATTCCCGTAGAGGGAATCCTGGCGTCTCCCACAGGGTCAAATCCCCGTAGAGGGAATCCTGGCGTCTCTGACAAGGTCAAATCCCTGTAGAGGGAATCCTGGCGTCTCTTACGGGGAGAAATCCCCGTAGAGGGAATCCTGGCGTCTCTGACGGGTCAAATCCCCGTAGAGGGAATCCTGGCGTCTCTGACGGGGTCAAATCCCCATAGAGGGAATCCTGGCGTCTCTGACAAGGTCAAATCCCTGTAGAGGGAATCCTGGCGTCTCTTACGGGGAGAAATCCCCGTAGAGGGAATCCTGGCGTCTCTGACGGGTCAAATCCCCGTAGAGGGAATCCTGGCGTCTCTGACGGGGTCAAATCCCCGTAGAGGGAATCCTGGCGTCTCTGACGGGGAGAAATCCCCGTAGAGGGAATCCTTGCGTCTCTGACGGGGTCAAATCCCCGTAGAGGGAATCCTGGCATCTCTGACGGGGAGAAATCCCCGTAGAGGGAATCCTGGCGTCTCTGACGGGTCAAATCCCCGTAGAGGGAATCCTGGCGTCTCTGACGGGGTCAAATCCCCGTAGAGGGAATCCTGGCGTCTCTGACGGGGAGAAATCCCCGTAGAGGGAATCCTTGCGTCTCTGACGGGGTCAAATCACCGTAGAGGGAATCCTGGCGTCTCTGACTGGGAGAAATCCCCGTAGAGGGAATCCTGGCGTCTCTGACGGGGTCAAATCACCGTAGAGGGAATCCTGGCGTCTCTGACGGGGTCAAATCCCCGTAGAGGGAATCCTGGCGTCTCTGACGGGGTCAAATCCCCGTAGAGGGAATCCTGGCATCTCTGACGGGGTCAAATCACCGTAGAGGGAATCCTGGCGTCTCTGACGGGGTCAAATCCCTGTAAAGGGAATCCTGGCATCTCTGACGGGGAGAAATCCCGTAGAGGGAATCCTGGCGTCTCTTACGGGGAGAAATCCCCGTAGAGGGAATCCTGGCGTCTCTGACGGGGTCAAATCCCCGTAGAGGGAATCCTGGCGTCTCTGACGGGGTCAAATCCCTGTAGAGGGAATCCTGGCGTCTCTGATGGGGTCAAATCCCAGTAGAGGGAATCCTGGCGACAGCCAGGGAAATGCGAGCCGGGCCGAGTCACGGCACCTCCAGACCCGATCCAGACCCCAACCAGAACCGTTTGATGCTTCAACACATGCCTCAACACAAAACAGACCTTCCCCTCCGTTTCTGTTGTTGTTCTCACCCGCAAATCCTCGTTGTGTGACATTAAAAGTATTTCAAAACACGAGGGGCCTTTGATCATACTATTATTCTGCAGAAATGTTGAAATGAAAAGAAATTAGCAGATGTTTTTGCGCCAATAGTAAAAACAGTGACAGCTATGAAATCCAAAAAACATTCAAAGGGTTAAACCTTCAAGTTACAGACTTTTCTCTCATATTAATCAATATATTATGACAATCATAATGTTTGGGTGTCTTAAAGACGGAGATCTGAGTCGTTGCTGCGTGCCCGAAAGGTAAAACGCACATTAATGGTTTCATGCGTCCACCGGGCTCCAGGCTGGGTTTGCTCTGGATTATGTCCAAAAATAATGTTATTAAAATTCCCTCTTAACAATATGTCCAGATGGGATCTGTGCCGGAGTAGATTTCATGGTGGGACTGTGGTTTTTGTGGAGTGCCCGTCTGTAAGGCGTGGGGTAGGGTTGGGGAACTAAAACACTCGGCTAATCCGGTCGCACCTCCGCCTCAAACAGCCCGCACTGATTTATTTTGTTCTTTTTTGCCTCTAAATGACTCCAAAAATGAAGCAGAGCTCTCCAGGATCACCTCAGCGGTCATTATCCCATCTGCAATTAGTTAACGAACGATAGAAGAACCTCCACGAAAACAGAAAAACACAAGCCTTTGGAATCTGCAAGAGAGAAAACAAAAAAACAAACGTGAACAGGAAGAGACCAGTCCAGGTCTGTAAAACTGAATCAAGACTAGGGCCAATCCCAATACACCCCTACTTTCAAAACAAAACTTACTTATAATTTTTGAAAATACCCATGTCTGTAGATAATATTTTGGTATGAAAACCTTCCTGAGTGGCAGCTGGATCATCAGTTATCAGCTCATGAAGTCACCCAGCCCCTTCAGAAAATTACATTTTAGATGCTGCTGCATATCCGGGTTTAGACTCATGTACAGGATTTCTGTCAATGTTTCACAATATTGTCTTTGGTATGATTTTAAAGGACACCTTTTAAGCATTCATTCAAGCTAAGATGTGAATCTTTCTGACCAACATAGAGGTCACTGCAGCTCTTAAAGAAAAGTCTCTTGGCGCCATGGCCGAAACCGGACAGGAAGTCGGCCATTTTGAATTAATCGTGTCATTTTGGCGCAATTTATGCCATTTCTTCGGCCGTTAATACAGCCCGAACCGTAACGTGCACCCAGGTGTGTTATACATCAAAATGTGCGTCTCCATCCTGCAACGACGCGCATTACTTTTCTCAGTCAAAAGCGTTACCGTGGCGACGCTAGACGCCAAAAAGTGCACCCCCCCTTCATCTGGTTGGTCAATATTTGATAGTTCCTACTTTCTGCAATAACTTTTGAATGGTTTGACATAAAGACTCGTGGGTGGTGTCACTGGACTCGGTTTTGAGTCATTGACCTTTATTGGTGAAAATGAGTCTTTCTGACCAACATAGAGGTCACTGCAGCTCTTTAAACTATAAACAACACACATTTTTACACAATTTTCGCCTAATTGATATACTATCTTTTATCCCTGTGTCATCTAGGAACAACAGAGGCACAAAATACAAAAACTGGAATACTGATAGGACCAAAATGATTCAGGAAATGTATAATATACCACATACTATATCATTGTTGCAGGTCATTGTGAGCCTTAAACTAGAAGAGCATCATTAGGCTCCTATGAAACTATAACAGCCACTAATGTCACAAACTGGTCTTTATCATGCAAATACACCACATAAAGGACATAATGAGATAAGGAACCAGCTTAGTTTTATAAACAAGCATCTCAAATGTAATTTTCTGAAGGGGCTGGGTAACTTCATGAGCTGATAACTATGATCCAGCTGCCACTCAGGATATGGACATGGATATTTTCAAAAATGATAAGCAACTTTGTCACCTTGAGTGGTACTGACATCTGGTCTGGAACATGGACTATAAGAACCAGTAAAAATCTCTAACCCAGAGTAAGGACTGACTCACTCCAACTAGGAATGGGTGATATTTTACCGTTCACGATAAACCGTCAAAAAAATTCCCCACGGTAAGAATTTGTATCTCACGGAAAAAACGATAGATTCCCGTTGATGATGTTTTTGTGTAAAACTGATTTATGGAAGGAAGGAAGGAAGGAAGGAAGGAAGGAAGGAAGGAAGGAAGGAAGGAAGGAAGGAAGGAAGGAAGGAAGGAAGGAAGGAAGGAAGGAAGGAAGGAAGGAAGGAAGGAAGGAAACAAGGAAAGGAGGACGGAAGGGAGAAAAGAGGAAGGGAAGAAGGAAGGAGAGAGCAGGAGGAAGGGAAGAAGGAAGGAGAGAGCAGGAGGAAAGAAGGAAGGAAGGGAAGGAAGGAAGGAAGGAAGGAAGGAAGGAAGGAAGGAAGGAAGGAAGGAAGGAAGGAAGGAAGGAAGGAAGGAAAGAAGGAAGGAAGGAAAGAAAGGAGGACGGAAGGGAGAAAAGAGGAAGGGAAGAAGGAAGGAGAGAGCAGGAGGAAAGAAGGAAGGAAGGGAAAAAAGAAGGAAGGAAGGAAGGAAGAAAGAAAGAAAGAAAGAAAGAAAGAAAGAAAGAAAGAAAGAAAGAAAGAAAGAAAGAAAGAAAGAAAGAAAGAAAGAAAGAAAGAAAGAAAGAAAGAAAGAGAAAGAAAGAAAGAAAGAAAGAAAGAAAGAAAGAAAGAAAGAAAGAAAGATAAATTCCCGTTGATGAGGTTTTTGTGTAACAAACATGGCAGATCTGAGAGAGAGATAGATTTATAGTTACAAAGGTGGGGTTGAAATGGTATTTTTTTATCGTCATTTTTATCGTTATTGGGATAAATGCCAGAAATTATCGTGATACATTTTTTAGTCCATACCGCCCATCCCTAACTCCAACATAAAGACCATCCAACCTGGCAACCCGCCTGAAACTTTGCACAGACTCCAACATTTTTTTCTTCTGCAGTCAAAAAGTGGATTTTAAGGAATCAGACTTGTCAACATTCATTTTATATCTAAACTGTTTTACAATTGTTTTATAACGTATTTTCTTATTTCCCCCTGTTATGTAATATGTTTTGTACATGAGTGTGTGAGTGATGTGTGATGTGTGGGTGTATGTGTGTATGTGCATGTGTATATATGATTGATTTGTTTTGTATTTGATGTTCTTACCTTACCGGGAAAGGGTGGCGTGCCTTCTCCGGGTGGGTGGAGAAGTCCTGCCTCAGGTGGAGGAGTTCAAGGATCTCGGGATCTTGTTCACGAGTGAGGGAACGATGGAGCGTGAGATTGACAGACGGATCGGTGCAGCGTCTGCAGTTATGTGGTCGATGTACCGGACCGTCGTTGTGAAGAAGGAGCTGAGTCGAAAGGAGAAGCTCTCGATTTACCGGTCAATCTACGCCCCTACCCTCACCTATGGTCATGAACTTTGGGTAGTGACCGAAAGGACAAGATCGCGGATACAAGCGGCCGAGATGAGTTTCCTCCGCAGGGCGGCTGGACGCTCCCTTAGAGATGAGTTTCCTCCCTTAGAGATGAGTTTCCTCCTCAGGGTGGCTGGACGCTCCCTTAGAGATAAGTTTCCTCCGCAGGGCGGCTGGACGCTCCCTTAGAGATGAGTTTCCTCCGCAGGGTGGCTGGACGCTCCCTTAGAGATGAGTTTCCTCCGCAGGGTGGCTGGACGCTCCCTTAGAGATAGGGTGAGGAGTTCGGTCACCCGGGAGGAGCTCGGAGCCGCTGCTCCTTCACATTGAGAGGAGTCAGCTGAGGTGGCTTGGACATCTGTACCGGATCCTCCTGGACGCCTCCCTAGGGAGGTGTTCCAGGCATGTCCCACCGGGAGGAGACCCCGGGGAAGACCCAGGACACGCTGGAGAGACTATGTCTCTTGGTTGGCCTGGGAACGCCTCGGACTCCCCTGGAAGAGCTGGAGGAAGAGCTGGAGGAAGAGCTGGAGGAAGAGCTGGAGGAAGAGTCTGGGGTGAAGGAAGTCTGGGCATCTCTGTTGAGGCTGCTGCCCCCGCGACCCGGGAACGGATAAGCGGCGGACGATGGATGGATGGATGGATGTTCTTACCTTTTATTATCCATAAACCTGCCCAGGGACGACGGATGGAAAGTAGCTAGTGAGCTAAATCCGGTACAACGCATCTTTTCTCATCTCTGAGACTAATGTCATTTTGTACATTGTTCCTGACACAAATAAACTTTATAAATTAAAAAAAAAATAAATAAATAAATCCGAGTTATCCAAACGGAATGAAATGAACGCCTGGATCAATGATTCAAAATTCTGCGTGGAAAGACAGAATTTCCCTTTTGTGAAACGTCATACTGTACATGATAAAAACAGGACTTAACAGTCATAATTTGGCCCTCCAAATTTAAAATCACTGTCCACCTTAAATACAAAAACCCAGAGACAACAATCACAGGGCGAAAAATAACAGTGCTCCTAGAACTGAGCCCTGTGGGACCCCACATAATAATACTAATACATTTTATTTCTAGTGCACTTTTCATTAAAACCTAATCTCAAAGTGCTACAAGTTAAAATCAACCATGAATAAAATCAGCTGGTGGGTTTCTAGGCCACAACATGACAGTGCGCAGGATAATTCAGAGCCTGAAATCCTGACACAGAAGGATCTAAACCCCCCCTCTCCACCTCCACCTCCACCTCCACCTCCACCTCCCTCTGCCTGCGGCTTACGTAAACAAACCTGGTGAGAGTCGGTCAATCACAATGCAGATCATCCATCTGCAGTGAGAAAGGAAAGGAACCCCCCCAAAAAAAACAACCAGGAGGAACAAAAACAAGCACCAACAGAGCGGTAAGTGGTGCAGATAATACTTACCGCTGTTAATACGGCCCGAACCGTAACGTGCACCCAGGTGTGTCATACATCAAAATGGGCGTCTCCATCCTGCGACGACGCGCATTACTTTTCTAAGTCAAAAGCGTTACCGTGGTGACGCTAGACACCAAAAAGGGTGCCCACCCTTCATCTGATTGGTCAATATTTGATAGTTCCTACTTTCTGCTATAACTTTTGAATGGTTTGACATAAAGAGTCGTGGATGGTGTCATCGGACTCGGTTTTGAGTACTTGACCTTCATTGGTGCAAATTAGCCCCGCTCCTTCTTCTGATTGGTCGATATCTGATAGTTCCTTTTTTTGCCGACTTAGTTTTGAGTCCTTGACCTTTATTGGTGAAAATTACACGTGCAAGGGCCCGTTCATCGCTGCTTGCAGCTTTAATTATTATTATTATTAGGGCCCAAGCACTGACAGTGCGAAGGCCCTATTGTATCTGTAGGAATTTTTTTTTCCTTCTTCCGACGAAATTAAGGTTTTTTTTCCCTCTAAAGGCTGAAATATGCTTCTGCGTCAAACCAACGCAGAGCACACGCCGCAGCCGTGACGCCGTGCTGAACCCTTCTGACTTCTCCGTCTCTCCGTTTGGTCGCGGTGCAGTACCCCCCGCGGCCACTAGTTAGCGATCTTTTTCTGAATGGTTTATCCGACTTTTTCCGGTCACAGTAAATCAAAGAAATAAGGACAACTATTGTGCAAAAAACCAAAACAAAAAAAATCACATATAAACGAAGAAAAAAGCCCTGGAAGTTCACTACTGCTTCAAACCGGAAACCGGAAATGCTTCGCTTTCAAACGAACCAATCACAGCCCTCTCGGTCTGCGTGTGGTCTGCGTCTCCTCGACGCGTACTTACAATTTTCGGGAGGTGCACGTCATTGACGGCGTAGGTGACGGCGTGTCCTCTGCGTCGATCCAAACCACACGCCGTAGGCACGGCGCCATTTTGACGCAGAAGCATAATTCAGCCTTAAACGTGCCCCAAAAGTCGCCAAATTTTGCACCAAGCCAGGCCTGGCAAAAATGTTGATATTTAATGGTTTGCATTAATGGGCGTGGCCTAATGACTCTGTAGCGCACCCTTGAAAATGTATATAATGATACAATCGAGCCTGTCGCCCCAGATTGACATAGAAAAACGAAATTCGCTACACGTGTACAACATGACAAGACGCACCGAAAAGTCTCTTGGACCAAAACGCTAAGACCAACAGGAAGTCGGCCATCTTGAATCAAATGACCGATTGTTCGCCATTGTCACACATCATATTTGAACAAACTAGTCCTAGGGATTTTATCACACCTTCTTCTGATTGGTCGATATGTAATAGTTCCTATGTTCTGCAATAACCTTTGAATGGTTTAATGTAAAGAGTCGTGGGTGGTGTCATCGGACATGGTATTGAGTCCTTGACCATAATTAGTGCAAATTATCCCCGCCCCTTCTTCTGATTGGTCGATATTGGATTGTTCCTATTTTCTGACATAACTTTTTAGTGGTTTGACATAAAGAGTCGTGGGTGGTGTCATCGGACTCAGTTTTGAGTCCTTGACCTTTATTGGTGAAAATTGCACGCGCAAGGTCCCGTTCATCACTGCTTGCAGCTTTAATTATTATTATTATTATTATTATTATTATTATTAATTGGTGGGAGGGGCCTCCTGTGATTGTCTAGTTTGGTAACCAGCAACCTGAAGCCTCTGTTCCCACCAGGAAGTCCAGATCCAGGACCAGATCCAGGTCCAGATCCAGGACTGAGACCCTCCAGAAGGGATTTCCAGAGCGTTTCACTTTTCAATAGGTGAAAACAAACCGATCCGAGCTCTGAAAGTGGAAGGAAAAGCGAATCGCTTGAGTTTGTCTCATCAAGTCTCAGGGCGAGATAATTAGAAAGTAGAAACAAAACACACCTCAGTCACTCTGCCGTCGCCCCGGGACACAACAAAATTACAGAGGCGTAGCTGAGATAATGTTGGAGAGGTCGGGGAGGGAGGAATGTGAGGAAAATAAAGAATCACCCTGAAGGTTCAAAGAGAGACGAGGAAGACTTATGGTTCCTCGTCACTTCAGGTCCAGACCTGTTGTATTTTTCATTAACTTCTATATCGCAAAAAGCCACCGTGTTGGAGACGACGGGTTGGAACCAGACTGTTGATGTAAAGATTCCAGCGGGAGGTCGGAATATTCTCTGAATCGTACAAATGGGGCGGAACTGAAGAAGAAGATTTGTTACAGTTGAGGTCAAGATCATTAGCTCCTTAAATGTTCCCAAAAGACCAACGACAAATCTCCATGAAGCTTAAAAGAAGGAATAATGAATGTTCCGGGACAAAAACTAGCGGCTGTTGGTCAAAAATCAATAATCATATTGATCTGTCAGTGTGTAACATTTTGGAACAAACTGGATGAGGACATGAAAATGTGCATTTACTCAAAACTATTTAAAAATAAGTATAAACAAACACTCCTGGACAGCTGCAAAGGACTGGACAGATAATTATTATTTATTTTTTTTAGACAGGATTTTATTTTGTTAGCATGTTTGTAACGTGGGTTTTATTTATATTCATTCACATTAAAGTTAAATGTTCTGAATTTTATAGATTGCATTGATTTATGGATTATGAATATTCTTACGGAATTGAATTTTGTATGAATGTGTGTCTGTATTTGTGTGTAAATGGATGTATGTATATTATATATATAAATAATAAATATGATAAGAAAAATACAGAAATATATTTTCTCCTAAACAAAACGTATTTAACATTTTTCAAGTAACAAAATAACATTTGAACCATTTTTCAGACAACAAAATAACATTTGAACCATTTTTCAGACAATAAAATAACATGTTTTGTTGATGAGAAAATATGTTTCTCTATTTTTATTATTTTTGTGAAGTGGGATATATATTGTTTTTCGGCACTATCTTGTTCCCTATAGCTGATATAACGTGAATTACTCCTATGTGGAATCAATAAAGTTCTTATTTTTGCCATCTGAGAAAATTAAATATATTATATTTGGTGCCTAACTGTTTCCAAGTATATTAGTGCGTGTGTGAATGAATAAATGAGACGTAAAACGTACATTTCTTTGTAGAAAGGCGCTTTATGGAAATAAATCCATTTACTGGGAAGTATAATCCAGAATCACGGCATACACTTTCATTGCTATGCTGATGATACGCAGCTCTATTTGTCTATGAAGCCGGATGAAACAGAACCGTTAGTTAAACTTCAGGCATGTCTTAGGGACATCAAGGACTGGATGTCCAGAAATTTCTTGCTTCTAAATTCAGATAAAACAGAGGTTATCATTCTTGGTCCAGAGCATCTTAGGAAGGGATTAGATGGTGTTGCGATGGCTTCCAGTGCAACTGTGAGAAACCTTGGTGTTGTTTTCGATCAGGATTTGTCGTTTAAACCATATGTTAATCAGGTTTGTAAAATAGCCTTTTTCCATCTCCGTAATATTGCAAAGATTAGGAACATCCTCTCGCAGAGTGATGCAGAAAAACTAGTTAATGCGTTTGTATCTTCTAGACTAAATTACTGTAATGTGTTGTTAGCAGGATGTCCAAGTAATTTGCTGAATAGGCTCCAGCTGATCCAGAATGCAGCAGCACGAGTGCTGACAGGAATCAGCAGGAGAGACCACCTCTCTCCAGTGTTAGCGTCGCTCCATTGGTTACCTGTAAAATTCAGAATCCAATTTAAAGTTGTATTACTTGCGTATAAAGCCCAAAACGGCTTCCCTCTGCATTATTTGCAAGACCTGATAGTGCCTTATGTTCCTGGCAGAGCTCTCCGCTCTCAGAGTGCAGGTTTACTCGTAGTTCCTAGAGTATCTAAATGTAGATTTGGAGGGCGGGTGTTCTGCTATCAGGCACCGTTACTATGGAACCAACTTCCAATCTGGGTTAAGGAGGCTGACACCACCTCCACCTTTAAAACTAAACTTAAAACCTTTCTGTTTAGTAAAGCCTATAGTTAGTGTATAGTAAACCTCTAGCAGGTGTTGGTAAATCTCTAGGTAGTGTAAACTCTAGTGTGTTAGAGTCAGTAGTCATAGTTGCAGCTATAGAACAAGACTATAATAGTTAGTCTCAAATATAGCTTGGTGGTAGATATGCTGCTATAGGCTTATGCTGCAGGGGGGACCGACATGATCCGCTGGGCGGTGCCTCTCACCCTTCTTCTCCTCTCCTCTTCCCTTCCTCTCTTCTCCATTTCCTTTTTTTTATTATAGTTGCTGCTTCCACCTGCCTAAGACCACAACCCCAACCCAAAACCACTTGATGCGGCGTCTACGTAGATATGTCTATGGTTTCAGGTCTTGACCTGGAGATCGCCTTATTAAAAAAGGAAAGAAAAATCATGGGAGGAGGTCACTTAGAGATCACACCGCCAACAACGTGATAATGAAGTGTTGAAAATCCGTCAGTCGTTGTGGGAGAGCAGCAAAAAGCTGCGAGATCTACTTTGAAAACATACCGTGGTTTCATAACAGCAGGACCAGCAGGTTCAAGTAAAACACCGGATGATCAAAAGCAGCAGCTCCGACGCTGCTGACAGATTCACAGTTTGATCTGAGGCCGACGGCCCGAGCCGCCAGAGAACCATGTGTCTCCAGAATCAAAGAAAAAACCAAACTGAAAACATGGTAAACACATGAGTCCCAGAGAAAGTTGTTGATCGGCTCTTCTTCATTACACGTGTGGAGGACGACGTTTACAACAAATATGGAACAAACACATTTGGTACCGCTTTCACATGCAAAAGTTTGTACTCCCTAAATGTGGTTTCACTGGTTAAAAAACAAAAAAACAACACAATCACAATCGTTTTTAAACGTTTTTAAGTCTGCAGCATTCAGGTGTTTGTTTTAGCTCCACAATTTCACTCCGTTAACAAAGTTAAAACATATCACCATTCAAAAAAAGATACAAAGAAACATTCTATTCAAAATACAGATGCGAATAAACATTTATTAATATATGTAGATATATAGATGTATATTATGGATACAGATATGTTATATGTAGGTATGTATATGGATATATTGATTTATATTATACGTACAGTATTTGTGTATCTATATCTCTATTAATACATATTGATTTATAGTTATATGTAGATATGTCGATATATAGTTTTATAGTATTTTTTATGGATATAATTGGAGGTAAATATATGAACCAGTATATATAGCATATCTACTCTTATATAGTTATTCAAGTATATTGTTACATCATTGCTGTCTATTGTTCTCTATCATACTTATTGTAAAGTAATGATAATGTAATACTATGCATTATAATTACTTTTATTATTAAATACATACATAGTAGCACAACTTAATGCTGGGCGTTTGTTTTGTTTTCTTTTTTTTGCCTTGATTTGTTTGATTTTGACTATATATATGTATATATATATATATATATATATATATATATATATATTTTTTTTTTTTTTGTATTCTGTTCTTTTCCTTTTTTGTACTCTTTTTGCATGTTCGAAATAAAATCTTCAAATCAAATCAAATCAAACACAATGCAGACAGAGAAAGACATCAGCGATGGTCTCAGAGAAGCATCTGTTACATAAACATGAATCTGGAACGGCTTATAAAACAGTTTCCAAGCTATTTATAGTTGTACCTTCTACAGCGAGAGAGAGATGATTCACACGTGGGAAATATTCAGGAGAGTTATCAATCTTCCCAGGGTGGACGTCCCGGCAGACGGACCGGGAATCTCCCAGAGCTCCACCTCAGAAAAATAATAAGAATAAGAATATGTAAGGGATAATGCCCAACAAGGTGTAAATTAACATAAATATATGGGCGTGAACCCGGGTTTGCCTCCGCAAAGTATATTTATTTGTCATAATGTCCAACTCGTCGGGTATTATCCCGCTTATACCACGGTCACTTACCAAAAAACATCAATATTAAATCAGTTATTCATGCTTTAATGTGTTTTCAGTGGAAATCAATAGTTTTATAACAAGCCACAGCTGAGCGACTATTTAATCTCTCGTCTGCAGCCGTTGGAACCTGGTAAGTTACAAAGTTTTTTAACAAGCCATAACTCCGTTTCCTTGGTAACGGGAGATATTCTAGTCCGCTCAGCTCAGCTCGGCTATTTTATTTCCTCTCCTCTTCTGCATACCAGTCATCAAAATGGTTAAATTCACCAAATAAATTAAAAGAAATGACAAAATCCCTCATGTCTCCGTCCTGCGATAGCCAGCTCTTCTTCTCTGAATCTCCGTTGCCGTGGTTACCACCTGGCAGTTGATCCAGCGCAATGATATTAAAGTTGTCAGGCAATTTGACCGAACTTGTTTTCTAGGTGTAATAAAGGTATAATAAAAATTAAAGCTGTAAGCATCGATGAACGGGCCCTCGTGCGTGCAATTTGCACCAATGAAGGTCAAGTACTCAAAACCGAGTCCGATGACACCACCCACGACTCTCTATGTCAAACCATTCAAAAGTTATAGCAGGAATGGCATAAATTGTGCCAAAATTAGGCGATTCATTCAAAATGTTCAAAATGGCCGACTTCCTTTAAGTGGAGAAGACATTGGTTTGTGTCCCTCCGGGTATCCTGTTGGGGACGGTCCAGAAAGATGGGCTAGTGGTCCTCTAGTCCACTAGTACCTACTCAGCCTGACCCCACTCGCCTCGGTTTGGTTCTTTCCCAGAGTCGGGCTGTGATGTCATCACACTCCAGGCCACTGATTGGTCGGGGGGTTGGAGTCAGACGTCTGAGTCAGGATGTGACATCAGAGAAAGAGACTCTGACGGAGATTCTTGTTCATTTTATTCCAACAGCAACGGCCGCAGAAGTTGTTGATCCAACTCTGAGGGTCAGATGTTCATAAACCTGGTGCTGAGGAGAGAAATTAAAAAGGGATCTAGACGGGCGAAAAGGAACGACCAGTTCTACCAGGAGTTCTGTCACTTCATAGCTGCTCAGCTCCCGACGCACTTTCAGCAGCTGAGACAATCAAACAAAAAAAAAGTGTTGCCGCTTGAAGATTCTCTCACTCTCATTTTTTAACTTGATATGGAACACAAGTCACAGACCCAGCAGCACATCTATCATCTCCTCCAGGTTCTACATCTTTAGTGTTGTTGTCTTCTTCATTTAGATACACAATCAAATACGTCACAGCAGCTTCGCTCCAACCTCCTACTTCTGATCTGGGTGTTGAAAAGAAACGAGCGCAAGGCGAGTGGAGTCGAGTCGGGCAGAGTAGGTACTAGTGTAAAAGTGCCTTTATGGGACATTCAGTTCCTCTACAGAGTGGCGAAGAGCATCTCTGAATGCACAACACCGGATCCTGCAGTGTGGGAGTGAGGGGGGCAGGGTAACGGCCCGGCGGGCGGGGGAGAGATTTGTCCGTCCAGACTCCTCTCCCTGGCCCTGCCCCTTCTCAACCTTTCCCTGACCCTGCACCCCAACCTGGGACTTGCTGATTGGAACTTCGGGAGCTGCGTGCTGGCCTGCGGTCCCCACCTCCGGTAATCCCGTTGCTGCTTCCACCTGCCTGCTGTGCTGTTCACGTCCCCGACCCCCCAGTCTGGCCCTCGGCAGAAGGGTCCCCCCTTATGATCCAGGTCCTGGTCCAGGTTTCTTCCTCCTAAAGGGGAGTTTTTCTTGCCACTGTTTGGATTAAGGTTTTTCTCCCACTAGGGGAGTTTTTACCTGCCATTGTGTATGTAATAATTGCTCGGGGGTTTATGTTCTGGGTCTCTGGAAAGCGTCTGGAGACAACTTTTGTTGTATTAGACGCTATATAAATAAAATTGAATTTAAATTGAATTGAAGAGTGAGAGTCTGGTCCGCGCTGCTGGTGGTGAGCTGGATCCAGTTCCAGCTGGATCCAGTTCCAGCCGGACTCCACCATGTGTCAACAGTTCTGTTCATAGCGTCTATGGACGGCTCTTCCAGGTTCAGCCCAGGGTGGAGGGAGATACGGCTGCTGACATCAGCATGACATCACTGCTCTTGGCAGATGATTGGACCAGGAGATTGACAGCTAGATTGGTGTGGCGTCTGCAGGAATGTGGACCCTGACATGAGTTTCCTCTGCAGAGTGACTGGACTAGAACTACGACCCCTACTGGTCTCTGAGGTCTCGGAGGTCTGGGAGGTCTCGGAGGTCTCGGAGGTCTCGGGGTGGAAGGCCATAGGCAGAAGGTGAGCAGTAGAGGGCTGCATGGGGTTTGGGTCCCACCGGGTCCCACGGGATCCAACGCAAATCTGGCGGGACCCGGCGGTTTGAATTTGCTGCGGGCGGCTAAAAAAAACACTGCGGGATCGGGATGTAGCCTAGCGACAAGATGGAAATCAATGATTCAGTTTTTCTCCCACTAGGAGAGTTTGTACCTACCATTGTTTATGTAATAATTGCTTGGGGGTTTATGTTCTAGTCTCTGGAAAGATCCTAGAGACAACTTCTGTTGGAATAGACGCTGTATACATAAAATTGAATTGAATTGAATTGAATTGAATTGAAAGGACGTGCAAAAGAACCTCAAACAAGGTCTTTACTAAACAAAGACAAAGCAAGGCAAGTCAGATATTTGGAGAAACTGGGTTGTGTGTCTGGTTGCATCTTGGAAGAGAGACATGGGATCGGGACCTCAGTCGGTCAGCAGCATTCTCCTCCTCCACAGATATGTAATGGCCAAGCAATTCATTTGTTAAATTCATTCGTTAACATGAATCTTTAAGAAACAACCGTAGTCCCACAGGGACCAGTTCTGGGGCTCCAGGATAACCGTAGTCCCACAGGGACCAGTTCTGGGGCTCCAAAACAACCGTAGTCCCACAGGGACCAGTTCTGGGAATCCTAGACAACTGTAGTCCCACAGGGACCAGTTCTGGGCCTCCAGGACAACCGTAGTCCCACAGGGACCAGTTCTGGGGCTCCAATACAACCGTAGTCCCACAGGGACCAGTTCTGGGGTCTCTAGTCACAGCTTATGCAGATGATTCCCAGATCTACGTTGAACTCTCAAGATTAGGATCATTTTTTTTATTTTGTAATCTACATTTTACTCTGGTTTTTTATTCCGATATTGCATAATGTATTTAATTATCGTTATCGTCACATGACCAGCATTTTTGTTGCGTCTCGTCTCCTTTTCCTCAGGTGATAAAGGTTCGTTGACGACGATATTTAGTTATAATTTACATTGACGAAAGCAGCTTTACACTCAACTATCATGTCTTCAAGTGCAAGTACATCTCTTCTTCTAAGATTCTACTATGGTGGTTGATATGTAGATGCTATTAATCCAGGAAACAAACCAAATCCCCGTCTTATTTTTGTTTTCCAGACTGGAAAGGGGAAACCTGGGAGTGGAGATGCGCCGAAGCCAAGATTTGATCAACCATCTCCAGTGAAGCTTAAAGAAGTAACTTTACATGATTATAAACCCCCAGTGAAGTGAAATCGACCCGGCTGATGTATCTATTGATTACTCTACACGTGATACGGCCGGTGATCCAGCCTGACGCACAGCTGTTCTTCAGAGGCATTATGGGAACGGCCGTACGGAAGACCAAGTATGCGATAGATAAAGTTCCAGCTGATGAGCAACGACCCTGAAGGCACCGCGACCAAGGAAGTGATGTTTCCTAAGGAAATGAGTCAGAATGATCCAGGCGGCTCGTCGTCATGGAAACATCACTCATGGAGAAGAGGGTTTGATACACATCTACCACTAAATATATGTATGTAATGTACAGTATGTAGATCTCTGTTGAGTTTTAAAGAAATATTGAAAGACAAAATAATTAAGGCTTACAATGCAAAATTATTTGAATATAATTTAGTTATGCAGAGCGATTTAGAGTAAATTCTTTTTTCTTTTGTATTACTGATAAACTGCGTTATCTTTTGGAAGGTGCAGGATAGGCAGAAATTTAAAAACATTTTTTAAAACATTTTTGAAAAAAAATAATAATAATGAAAAATAAATAAAATTAAATAATGATAAATAAATAGTAAATAAAAATATATATATATATATATATATATATATATATATATATATATATATATATATATATATATATATATATATATATATATATATATTAATAAATTAAAAATGCATTATTATATATGCCTTAGGTTTTTAAAATGGTATTAACCATTAAAAGAGGATAGGCAAGAATAAGCTTTGGCTTCAGCCTGCTCCTTTTTGGTTACACAGAGTTTGTGTGTTATTGTCTATTGTGTGAAACTGATTAGTGTAAATATGTATGATAACGTTTTGTCAGTTACATGCACACAAGTTAAGTTGCATATAATGTAATGGAACGACATAAACTATTCATTCATTCATTCATTAGGAGGAAAACGTTGGGATGTTGGGAAGTTGAAATGTTGAGAAAAAAGTCTAAATATCGACATTAATGTTGAAATACAATTTCAGGAATAAAGTCAAAATTTCGTAAGAAAAGTCGAAATGTCGAAAATAAAGTTGTAATATAATTTCAAGAATAAAGGTGAAATTTTGACTTTTTTCTCAACATTTCGACTTTTTTCTCGAAATTTCGACTTTTTTTTCGAAATTGTACTTCAACATTAACCTTGACATTTTGACTTCTGTCTCGACATTTCGACTCAACTTTTTTCTCGAAATTTCGACTTTATTCCCAATATTGACTTTTTTCTCAACATTTCGACTTTTTTTATGAAATTGTATTTCAACAGCAATCTCGACATTTCAACTTTTTTCTCAACATTGACTTTTTTCTCGACACTTTGACTTTTTTCTCACCATTTCCACTTTTTTCTTGAAATTTTACTTCAACATTAATGTCGACATTTCGACTTTTTTCTCTACATTTCCACTTTTTTCTCTACATTTCGACTCAACATTTCGACTTTTTTCTCTACATTTTGACTCAACATTTCGACTTTTTTCTCTACATTTCGACTCAATTTCACTTAATTTTGGACACCCATTTCAAATGGAGGAAAGCGTTGGGGTCCAGCTTCTTTCCCAGAGATGCTACGTTGGGGGGGGTTGAGGGTTGGGGGTTGAAGCGCAGACTTCAAGAGAATCCAGGATAACAGAATTTCCATCCCAGCCTGGTATGAATCCAGAAATGTGCAGCGGCAGCTGCATCTGCTCCGGCGGTGAAACCCCCAACCCCTCGCTACGTTGTTTCAGCTGACAGAACAGAACACATGGAAATCTTAGCTGACTGGGAAATCTCCAGAACGCTGCTCACATCTGCTCACATCTGCACACATCTGCACACATCTGCTCACATCTGCACACATCTGCATTCCCACACGCCGGCTGTATGGATCTCTGTATGGATCCGGACACATCTGGCCCGAGCCGGCGCTGCTCAGACGCCGGGCCAGGAATCTGTAGCCACTTCTGGGGCTCCGACGATCGCAGATCGACTCGACCTCTGACCTGATTTTCAAACACAATTTCATGAGTTAACGCTCTGATTTCATAGTTTTTACTAGACTGTGATGGTTCTGTCATGAATTATGGTCACATTTAGAGATAAACCACCAGCACAGGTGAGAGCTGAGCTGGAGCCCTGTGGGAGTCTGTAGATCCAGTTAACCAGTATACTGGTTAACTGTTGGACCAGTATACCAGTATACTGGTAAGGTACATCAGTATACCAGTATACCAGTGTGTGTGCAGTGTGTATGTGCTTGTGGTGTGTGTGTTTATGGCGTGTGTGTTTGCTGCGTATGATATGCATTTATGTCCATTTTTATGCTCATGTAAGGAAGTAAAGGAAGGAAGTAAAACACCGGATCCTGCAGTGTGGGAGTGAGGGGGGCAGGGTAACGGCCCCTTTTGGGCGGGGGAGAGGTTTGTCCCTCAAGACTCCTCTCCCTGGCCCTGCCCCTCTCAACCTTTCCCCGACCCTGAACCTAACCTGGGACTTGCTGATTGGGCCGGAGCTTCAGGAGCTGCGTGCTGGCCTGTGGTCCCCACCCCCGGTCATCCCGTTGCTGCTTCCACCTGCCTGCTGTGCTGCTGACGTCCCCGACCCCCCAGTCTGGCCCTCGGCAGGAGGTCCCCCCTTATGATCCTGGTCCTGGTCCAGGTTTCTTCCTCCTAAAGGGGAGTTTTTCTTGCCACTGTTTTGGCTTAAGGTTTTTCTCCCACTAGGTGTCAGGGTTTGACACTGTCGGTCCGTACTGTTTGTTCCCTCCATGTTTCCCCTGGTTTTTTGGATTCCTGTTTTTGTTGAGTTTAGATCCTGCCAAGCAGTGCTTTTGTTTTTACCAGTTGTGGAATAAATCCTTTTGTTTTTGAGAACTCCTGCCTCCGGCCTCCCTCTCTCTCCTGCGTTTGGGTCCACACCTTACCCCCACACGTGACACTAGGGGAGTTTTTACCTGCCATTGTTTATTTAATAACTGCTCGGGGGTCATGTTGTGGGTATGGGTCTCTGGAAAGCGTCTAGAGACAACTTTTGTTGTATTAGACGCTATATAAATAAAATTGAATTGAATTGAATTGAGGTCCTCTTGTCAAGCCCCTAGAGGGTTTTTTGGACCTCCTTGCATTTATGCTGTCTATTGTTTTTTTTTATGGTAATTGTATTACTGACTTCTTTTATGTGTGCTAAATAAAAAAATCAAAAAAAAAAAGTGTGGCATTTCAAAATAAAAGTGTCATACATGGAATTACAAAATAAAAGTGTCATGAAATGTAATACGAGGCATATCAAAATAAAAGTGTCAAAATGTAAAATGTAAATAAGGCATTTCAAAATAAAAGTGTCATGGTATGTAATATGAGGCATTTCAAAATAAGTGTCACAAAATGTAATATGTAAATGAAGGATTTCAAAATAAAAGTTCATGAAATGTAATACGTAAATGTGGCATCACAAAATAAAAGTGTCATACATGGAATTAAAAGAAGAAGTGTCATGAAATGTAATAGGTAAACGAAGCATTTCCAAATAAAAGTGTCACACGTGGAATTACAAAATAAAAGTGTCATGTAATGTAATACATTAACGTATTACGTTTTCCTTCTTTCCTTTGTCTTTTTTATTTTTTGGGGTGTGTACTTTTTTCTTTTCTTTGTGTGTGCGTGCGAGTGTGCAGTGTGTATGTGCTTGTAGTGTTTGTGTGTGGTGTGTGTGTTTGCTGCGTATGATATGCATTTATGTCCATGATAACGTCAATTCTCATTTAAGGAAGTCCTCTTGTCAAGCCATGAGAGGGTTTTTTGGACCTCCTTGCAGATAAATTGTTAGATAAAAAAAATCAAAAATCAAAAGTGAGTGGCCCTTGGTCGGGGCTGAGGGGGACTCCACTTGTCGCAATGTATCCGTCTACTTCCCGCCGTCCTCCGCCGTCCGTCCTGATCCCAGCAGGCAGCAGTCGTCGTCCCGGCGGTTGGTTTTGATTTCCTCGCCTCTGTTCTTGGCGGAGGCCGCCGGTGTCGGATTCAGGGAATAAAAAATGTTGGGAGGTGAAACAGCTGCGCCGCAGATTTATTAAGACAGAAATCATCTGCCTCAAAAAGACGTCTGTGTTCCCAGATGTCAAACGTTAAAGATGTCAATAAGGTTCACCGAGTGCGCGGCTTTAAGCCCTTGGTGGAAGCATCTCCAGGTTGGTGTTTTTCTTGCTGGGAAAGCGTTTGATCTCATTTGCATTTGCAAACCCCTCATCAGGGTTTGAGGCTCTTCCTGAAGCCGTTCAGACCACGATCTGGTCTCGCGGATGACTGTCCTGTGTTTCTGTGGGTTTGCTCCCATCATCCCCTGCTGTTTCCTGGCCGGTGCCGCGTTCATCCCAGTCTGAAGGAAGCGATTCATCCCTCAGCTTTACACCGAGACGTTTCCAGGGAGGACTAGTGCCGGCCGGCTCACAGTCCATATCCAGCGTTTTCCTCAGCATTCGCTTCACACCAATCGTTTCCATTCCTGCCACTTTCAGCATAAAGTTTGTCTCAGTCATCTGTGGGGAAGGGAGGCATCTTGCGCTGATTAGCTCGCGTTCCCACAAACAAACGCAGCTGCTCCCGATGTCGTCTGGTCCTCCTCTCTCAGAGAGATTAGAGAAAATTAAAAACACTGCTGAAATGTCCTTCAAAAATCCTTGAGTGACACTTTGTTTGAGTCCAACTTTTAGCTGAGAAGCAAGAAAACACGGATAGAAGAAGCAGAGGGAGATACAGTGCTGATGTCTTTCTTCCCTGGCGTTGTGTTAGCGCACCTGAACACCGCAGACAGATTTGTGATTCATTGGTTCTGTGGCGGCTGCCGGGAACCTGAAACGCACATTGGAGTCATATTTTCCCGGTCAGTCATGAACTCGCTCCCAGGAACAAGTCAATCAGCGCTGATCAAAGATGGAGACGGCCTGCTCTTCTGAACCCCCGCCTGCTCTTCTGAACCCCCGCCTGGCAGGAATGTTGAGCCGTCTCTGGCCGGCGGACAGCAGGGATTAGCCGGATCTGAGGGCAGAATTAAGTGTTTTTGTGTCCTGGGAATTCATCAAATCTGCTTTTGGTTCTAAAACACCTGTCTGTCGGAGGAAGCACGCAAAGTTTCCAGGGGAAGGAGATCACAGAGGAGCCGGGGGAAGTTTCCAGGGGAAGTTGGAAGTATTTAGGGGAAGTTGATAGTTTTTAGGGGGAGTTGGAAGTCTCCAGGGGAAGTTGGAAGTCTCCAGGGGAAGTTGGTAGTTTTTAGGGGAAGTTGGAAGTCTCCAGGGGCAGTTGGAAATCTCCAGGGGAAGTTGGTAGTCTCCAGGGGAAGTTTCCAGGGGCAGTTGGAAGTCTCCAGGGGAAGTTGGTAGTTTTTAGGGGAAGTTGGAAGTTTCCAGGGGAAGTGGGAAGTCTCCAGGGGAAGTTGGAAGTCTTTAGGGGAAGTTGGAAGTCTTCAGAGGAAGTTGGAAGTCTCTAGGGGAAGTTGGAAGTCTCCAGGGGAAGTTGGTAGTCTTCAGAGGAAGTTGGAAGTCTCTAGGGGAAGTTGGAAGTTTCCAGGGGAAGTGGGAAGTCTCCAGGGGAAGTTGGAAGTCTTTAGGGGAAGTTGGAAGTCTCCAGGGGAAGTTGGAAATCTTTAGGGGAAGTTGGAAGTCTCTAGGAGAAGTTTCCAGGGGAGGTGGGAAGTCTCCATGGGAAGTTGGAAGTCTCTAGGGGAAGTTGGAAGTTTCCAGGGGAAGTGGGAAGTCTCCAGGGGAAGTTGGAAGTCTTTAGGGGAAGTTGGAAGTTTCCAGGGGAAGTTGGAAGTCTTTAGGGGAAGTTGGAAGTCTCCAGGGGAAGTCGGAAGTCTCCAGGGGAAGTTGGAAGTCTCCAGAGGAAGTTTGAAGTCTCCAGGGGAAGTTGAAAGTCTCCAGGGGAAGTTGGAAGTCTCCAGGGGAAGTCTCCAGGGGAAGTTGGAAGTTTCCTGGGGAAGTTGGTAGTCTTTAGGGGAAGTTGGAAGTTTCCTGGGGAAGTTGGAAGTCTTTGGGGAAGTTGGAAGTCTCCAGGGGAAGTTTCCTGGGGAAGTTGGTAGTCTTTAGGGGAAGTTGGAAGTTTCCTGGGGAAGTTGGAAGTCTTTGGGGAAGTTGGAAGTCTCCAGGGGAAGTTTCCAGGGGGAAGTTGGAAGTTTCCTGGGGAAGTTGGAAGTCTCCAGGGGAAGTTGGAAGTTTCCTGGGGAAGTTGGTAGTCTTTAGGGGAAGTTGGAAGTTTCCTGGGGAAGTTGGAAGTCTCCAGGGGAAGTTGGAAGTTTCCTGGGGAAGTTGGTAGTCTTTAGGGGAAGTTGGAAATCTCCAGGGGAAGTTGGAAGTCTTTAGGGGAAGTTGGAAGTCTCCAGGGGAAGTTGGTAGTCTTTAGGGGAAGTTGGAAGTCTCCAGGGGAAGTTGGAAGTCTCCTGGGGAAGTTGGAAGTCTCCAAGGGAAGTTGGAAGTCTCCAGACGTAGTTGGAAGTTTCCAGGCGTAGTTGGAAATCTCCAGGGGAATTGGAAGTCTCCAGGGGAAGTTGGAAATATCCAGGGGAAGTTGGAAGTCTCTAGGGGAAGTTGGAAGTTTTCAGGGGAAGTTGGAAGTCTCCAGGGGAAGTAGGAAGTCCCCAGGGGAAGTTGGAAGTCTCTAGGGGAAGTTGGTAGTTTTTAGCGGAAGTTGGAAGTCTTTAGGGGAAGTGGGAAGTCTCCAGGGGAAGTTGGAAGTCTCTATGGGAAGTTGGAAGTCTCTATGGGAAGTTGGAAGTCTCCAGAGGAAGTTGGAAATCTCCGGGGGAAGTTGGAAGTCTCTAGGCGAAGTTGGTAGTTTTTAGGAGAAGTCTCCTGGAGAAGGAAATGACGGAGTCACCAGGAAAAGACTCCAGGGGAGGAAGTTCCCAGAGAACCCAAGGAAGTCTCCAGGGGAAGTTTCCAGAGGCAGTTGGAAGTATCCAGGGGAAGTTGGAAGTCTCTAGGGGAAGTCTCTAGGGGAAGTTGGAAGTCTCCAGGGGAAGTTGGAAGTATCCAGGGGAAGTTGGAAGTCTCCAGGGGAAGTGGGAAGTCTCCAGGGGAAGTTGGAAGCCTCCAGGGGAAGTTGGTAGTTTTTAGGGGAAGTTGGAAGTCTCTAGGAGAAGTTTCCAGGGGAAGTGGGAAGTCTCCACGGGAAGTTGGAAATATCCAGGGGATGTTGGAAGTCTCCTGGAGAAGGAAATCACGGAGTCACCAGGGGAAGTTCGAAGTTTCTAGGGGAAGTTGGTAGTTTCCAGGGGAAGTTGGTAGTTTCCAGGGGAAGTTGGTAGTTTCCAGGGGAAGTTGGTAGTTTTTAGGGAAAGTTGGAAGTCTCCAGGGGAAGTTGGTAGTTTCCAGGGGAAGTTGGTAGTTTCCAGGGGAAGTTGGAAGTCTCCTGGAGAAGGAAATCACGGAGTCACCAGGAGAAGTCTCCAGGGGAGGGAGTTCCCAGAGAACCCCAGGAAGTCTCCAGGGGAAGTCTCCAGGGAAAGTCACCGGGGAAAGGAGTTCCCGGAGGAACCTCGTGAAGTCTCCAGGGGAAGTTTCTACGGGACGTCTCTAGGGGAAGTGGGAAGTCTCCAGGGGAAGGAGTTCCTGGAGGAACCACAGGAAGTCTCCAGGGGAAAGACTTCCCGGGAAGTCTCCAGGGGAAGTCTCTATGGGAAGTTTCCAGAGGAAGGAGTTCCCGGAGGAACCCAGAGAAGTCTCCAGGTGAAGGGGACGTACGCCTGGTGCTACACGGACCTGCAGCACTCCAGAGCGCCTCCATCCTTTTATCCCTGCTTGTCTCGCTCCGGTTTCTGGGCTTTATTGCGGGAACAAAGGGTAAAATAGGTCGCGCACACTCAATATTTCAACAGGTCTCAAAACATAGATGCAGGAAAAAACAAGAGACGAGACCGTGCACTTCCGCTCCCTCTGAAGAGTCTGAATAAAGTGCAAAATGCACTCGAAACATTACGACGTTTGATGTGCTAAATAAATCTGCACTAGGGAGCAAAAGCGTGCGGTCTCCTCTCTTGTTTTTTCCTGGTCTTTATTGTGGGTCATGAAGTCTGGAAGGTCTTTGAGATGAAGGGGGGACGAAACAACGGTGGTCTTCATCAGCATGAACCGTTTCTGCTGCTGGATGTGGAAACAATCACTCCAGGAGAGGAACCAGACCTCCGTCGTGAGGCGTTCAGGGCCCTGAAACCTCCCCCGTATAAAAACATCAGGTCTGGATGTTTCCCTGCAGCATGTGACGCCAACGAGCTCCAAATGTCAAGAGAAATTGTTTATTTAACCGAAATGAGAGCAAAAAGAGAAAGAAATCAGCGGTAATCTGTTGGATTATAGGGGCCTTGGCTGCAGCCGCGGACTGCTAATCATCATCATTGATGAGCTGATCAGCAGCAGGTGTGCAGAACTCTGCAGCAGCAGATGTTCTGGCCGAGCGTTTAATGTTGAAACGGCAAAAACGGACAGATGCATCGGTCTGGAAAACAGTTTCTGTTCCGAGTTTTGCAGCGAGAACGATCCAGGAGTGGAGGAAGCTGGAACAACGACGAAAGCTAAAGGCACTTCATCACTTAGTGTGTGGAAACCTGGGGAAATACATACAAAACAATCACAGACCCCATTTTTATCTTACAAAAAAGAGCCATTAGAGTTATAAACAAAGCAGATTATCGAGAACTAACGAAGAGATTATTCATAAATTCAAATGTACTTAAATTAAGACATTTAGTGGACCTTAAAACAGCGCAATTTATGTTTAAAATCAACAATAAAACACTTCCTGTCAGCATTCAGAAGCTCTTCCAAAGCAGAGTTAGAAATATGAACTAAGAGGAACATTTATGTTCAGGAAAACAAAGAACCAACTTTGAACAACGATGATCTCAGTGACAGGATTAATCTGGGGAACAGCTGAGATACAGAAATGAAAATGTGTAGCACGTTATTACAATTCAAAAGCACCTATAAATACAAAATTATTAATATAAACAAAGGGATAATACACATAGTCTGTACCTATGGACATGTGTATGTATGTGTGTGTATATATATAGTAGTTTATATATATATATATACACACACACACACATACACAGGACTGTCTCAGAAAATTTGAATATTGTGATTTTCTGTAATGCAAAACAAAAACATCATACATTCTGGATTCATTACAAATCAACTGAAATATTGCAAGCCTTTTATTATTTTAATATTGCTGATCATGGTTTACAGCTTAAGAAAACTCAAATATCCTATCTCAAAAAATTTGAATATTCTGGGAATCTTATTCTTAAACTTAAAATTTAAAAAAGGAGGTAATGTGGGTAATGAGAGTAATGAGAGTAAAGTGAGTTCTACTCACGTAAACGAATCAAAATCACCTTTGTACTGCTGCTTCTAGTCAACAGCACAGAATACTGATAAAAGCCCATGAAAAACAATACAAAAATGATTACGTGATATAAAAAGTCTAATGCAATATCATAGACAAATAAAACCAAGACTAAAATGATTACAAAATAAAAAAAGGATCCTAATCATGAGAGTTCAACGTAGATCTGGGAATCATCTGCATAAGCTGTGACTAGAGACCTCAAGATGATGGAGAGTCTGGAACAGGAGGAGCTGAAACTCACCTCCTCCAGAGATCGGAGCTCGGAGGAGGACGGGGTGACGGCTGGGGCTTGTTTTGCAGAAACCACAGGACGAGGTTAACCATGATCCCCTCTGGATTCCGGAGGGTTTTAGAGTGGATGGTATGTCCTCCATCTGGCCGGCAGCGGGTACCAGATGCTTTCTGATGAGATCTGACGGGGTTTGAATGTTGGAGCCGAGTGCAATCGTGCTTTTTGTCGATACAAACATAGATGGAGGAGGAAAAAAAGCTGTTTCTCAGGCTGTTGCTGCTTGTTTCGGTTATTCCTGCACCTCCTCTACAAAGATGGCTAGCACTCTTCTCTGCATGCCCTCAGCGTACACCAGCGAGTCCAAGCCCATGTCAGGTGCTTGGAGGTGTGCCGTGAATCCTTCGGACTTCTCCGTCACTCCATTTCTCCGCGGTGCAAAACCCCCCGAGAGCGCTAGGGGAGTGCGTTCTTTTCCTGAATGGTTTATCTGACTTTTCCAGTCACCGTGAATCAACGACATAAGGACAACTATTGTGCAAAGAAAACAAAACAAAGCAAAAAAATCACACACACGCGAAGAAAAGGAAGAAAGTTCACAACTGCTTCACGAACCGGAACTGGAAATGCGTTGCTACCAAGTGATGAGGCATTGTGACACCGTGGCTGACGTGAAACTCCAGCTTCCTACCCCTGCTGGGACGACACCTTTGAACTCGTTTCAACAAACACTTGAACCACAGGAATGCCATATGGCGAAGTTCCTGACTGACTGATATGTTAATACCAACTCATTTGGCCACAGACTTGAACCACGAGAACACCCTATGGAGTAATTTACAACTTAGTGACAGTCATGCCAAATGCCCGATAACGGCATTTGGCCACAGATCACATCTGACTGTAAATTGCTTTTTGTCTGTCACCTTTGGCTTGTTTATTCCTGCCTTTTGTGCTTTGAACTGTCAAACCATTCGTGGTCAGCACACCGACCCAGACACGCTCTGCATGGGTCTGCTCACCGCCGGCTACCGAATAAAACTCATTACACCAGAGCGGACTTCTGAACTGGATTTTATATTATTCCTCAACACAAGCAGACCAATCACAGCCCTCTCGGTGTGCGTTGGGTCTGCGACCTCTCGACGCGTAGTTCCAATTTTTGGGAGGTGCGTCAGGCACGGCGTGGCGTGCGCCATGGGGTGCTCATTGCGGCGCACACTCGGCATCTATTTTACACAGAACCATAATCCAGCCTTTAGATGCTTGGAGGTGTTCATTGCCCAGGTTTCAAGTTTCAAGCTTAGTTTATTCATACATTAAGATAAACCTATACAATTGAGACCAATAAGACATCTATAATGGTCCTTTGGCATGTATGAATGGTTTCCCCCAAAGTAAGATATTGTAAGCTTTTGGGAGCGGGCCCAAAGTTCATGAAGGAAAAATGAAATTTACAGTGCAATGTGGTACCGTTGGGAATATGAAAACAGTAGACATTACAATACAGACAATCAAACATACAAATACGTACAATCATTCATACAGTCATCCAAATAACTCGGTCATGTAGCAAGGGTATTTTATAAATAGGTAGACAGTAGATTTAGTTTTAGATTTCTTTTAAAAAACGGAGAGAGAACAGCGTCTTCAGATGGCCATCAATTCTGTTCCAGATCTGAGGCCCTGCAGGCAACCCTGCTAACTAACCCTAACCCTGCAGACAACCCTGCTAACTAACCCTAACCCTGCAGACAACCCTGCTAACTAACCCTAACCCTGCTATCTAACCCTAACCCTGCAAACTAACCCTAACCCTGCAGGCAACCCTGCTAACTAACCCTAACCCTGCAGGCAACCCTGCTAACTAACCCTAACCCTGCAGGCAACCCTGCTAACTAACCCTGCTAACTAACCCTGCAAACTAACCCTAACCCTGCAGACAACACTCGTACCAGTGCAATGTAAACCTTGTTGTTCACCTGTAAACGCCGTTGTTTACCTGTTGTGAGGTGTTTGTTCCTGGTTTGGTGTCGGTGTTGGGGGGGGCAAGTAAACGCTATTGTTTACCTGTTGTGAGGTGTTCGGTGTTGGGGGGGGCAGATAGGGAACAGGCCCATCAGTCTGGGGTTTAGACCATTTACAACTTCAAACATTATGCAAGCATTATGGAAGAGATTGAATTCAGTAAGTCTTAGAAGACCATGGTGATAGAAAAGTGGGCGATCGTTGGAAGTGTTTGGTGCCCATTTCATATCCTTGGTGATGTTCAATGCCAAGGTTAGATGCTTGGAGGTGTTCAGTGCCAAGATCAGATCCTTGGAGATGTTCAGTGCCAAGGTCAGATCTTTTGAGGTGTTCAGTGTCCATGTCAGATGCTTGGAGGCGTTCAATGCCAAGGTCAGATCTTTGGAGGTGTTCAGTGCCAAGGTCAGATCTTTGGAGGTGTTCAGTGCCAAGATCAGATCTTTGGAGGTGTTCAGTGCCAAGATCAGATCCTTGGAGGTGTTCAGTGCCAAGATCAGATCCTTGGAGGTGTTCAGTGCCAAGGTCAGATCTTTGGAGGTGTACAATGTCCATGTCAGATCCTTGGAGGTGTTCAGTGCCAAGGTCAGATCCTTGGAGGTGTTCAATGCCAAAGATAGATCCTTGTAGGTGGAATTCAGATGTATTCCAATACACCTTGTAGTTTCTGAGAAACTTATTTCAGAGAAAATGTCATTTTAGAGCTGGAACTTCTGCTTGGGAGAAGGTAAAAGTTGGGTGTCAAACACAAATAATTGTTTTTTTTTTCTTTTTCAGGGGTCCAACATCAGAAGAGACGGGAACCATGTCCTCCTACAGATTTAAAGAAATCATTATTAAACCATATATTTTGTACCGGTATGTTTTACCGGTGTAACTACACCTTGGACACATCCCGGGGGGTCTCCCTCCCGACACGTCTGCACAGCTTTCGTTTATCTTCCCCGCTGTTCTGCGTCTCAGCTCCGGTCCTCCCAGTTTGATGTCTGTTTCCTCATTCTCTCCTTCTCCTCCACCAGGAAAACCACATGGTCCAGATCAGTGTTGCGGGAGGATAAATTACAGCTAATTCCTCTCCTCTGATGGATGTTCTGTCTGCGTGACGGACCACGGGGAGTTCTCTCTTCTCCCCGAAGGGCCCCCGAACAGATGGCCCGCGGCGCGAAAAAAGCTCATAAATTCATTTGAATAATTGGAAACACGTATTCACACAGGCGTTGCACACAAACATGCGCCGCGGCGTGTTCGGGAGCGGATATGTGGTCGTCTGGCCGGGTTGTGTCGGCTCCTCCTGGCCTCGTCTAATTATCCCTCGCTGGTTTTAGCTTTGCTACGGATCCAGGAAGTGTTTTCTGCATCTGAAGGGAGACCCGGTGGGATTCTGCTGGGGAATCACCACATCATAGGGTCTGAGGCCGGGACTAGACGCTCCTACACCCCCCACCGCCCCAACCACGCCGGTGCAGACTCCCAGGCTCCCGGGTCACCGTCGCTCTCAAAGGCTTAAACGAGACAACGGGAATTCGTTTCATTTGCTCTTGACTCACCGTCCGTCCCGAAGACGTCGTCCGACAGAATGAAGCAGGTCCAGCTGCCTGGTGTCTCTGAGAGGACGCCTGAACTCCACAGGAACCCGGTCCTCGTCCTCCGACACCTCGGCCTCCGTCAGGGTTTTATCCAGCTCACCTCGCCTCAGGAACCGGCCCCGGCCCACTTTACCTGTCAGCACCTGAAAACTGCAATGATTAACGAGGACACAGGGATACAGTCGAGCAGAAGGTGGTACGTCCTCTTCTCTCTCTATTTACGTATAAAAAACAAAAGGACAGCGTTGTGCATGAACGTGTTCATTGAACACGTTCACTTCTGTGAGAACGTTGAACTTAGGAGTCGGCAACCCAAAATGTTTTAGATCCATATTGGACCAAAAACACAAAAAACAAATATGTCTGGAGCCGCAAAAAATGAAAAGTCTTGTATAAGCCTTAGAATGAAGACAAATGGCGAAAAGGCAAAATGTCAAGAAAAAAGTCAAAATGTCAAGAAAAAAGTCAAAATTTCGAGAAAAAAAGTCAAAATGTTGAGATTAATGTTGAAGTATAATCTCGAGAAAAAAGTCGAAATGTCGAGAAAAAAGTCAAAACTTCGAGAAAAAATTTGAAATGTCGAGATTAAAAAGGAAAGAAAGGAAGAAAAAAGAGGAAAAAGGGGGAAAAAAGAAGAAAAAAAAGAAAAAGAGAAAAAAAGGAACAAAAAGAGAAAAAAAGAGAAAAAAAAGAAGAAAAAAAGGAAAAAAAAAGGTCAAACATTTTTTTAAAAGCTCCGGGAGCCACTAGGGCGGCGCTAAAGAGCTGCATGTGGCTCTAGAGCCGCGGGTTGCCGACCCCTGGTTGAACTGAACGCAACATATTTGCAAATAAATAACTTGAACTTGTTCCTTCTGCAGATCAGGAACTGGAACTTGAACTGTTCAGATTATGTGAGTTTCAGCTTCACTGTTTAGGTCCAATTATTACGGAATAATCCTCCTTCTCATTTCAGCAGTGGGCGGCGCACACATTTAAAATACTTGACGAGATGACGACTTCACACTACATTCCCCATTACCCACCCCAAATATCTGCGAGTCCTTGACAACCAAACAAAGTGATCAGGAAAGAGCAAGACGACCCAACATTCCCAAACGACCCCAGTCACTGCTGCTCCTTCAGGGGGTTGATTTACCTGCAACAGGGAGACACATTGATAATGGACTACATTGTTGGAGATTTACAGTCTCTGAGTAAAGTTGAAAAGCCACTACTGTTGTACACAGTGAACAGTTTTAGTATGGTAGGTACGGATCATACATAAAAAGGAGGCAAGAGAACACACCAATGGACTCTTTATCAATGCAGGATTAATTCAATTTAAAGATATTGTTGAGTTACAGACTATTAGTTATGTTCAAGGCAAAAGGCAGAATATTGCCTGAAAATATATGTTTTTTTGTGTTTCGTTCAGAAAATGGACCATAGGAGGAAATTTGATTTTAAACATCTGTTTGCACAAACTACTTTAAAACAAATGTGTATTTCAGTATGTGGTGTAAAATTATGGAACTCCTTAACAATTGATTTAAAGGATTGTAAAAATATTCACAAGTTCAAGAAATTGTATAAGGACAACATAATTTTCGTTATTTGTTTTTGGTATTACATAAGCAGTGACTGTTGAGCAGACGGACAGACCATCTTCATATGTATTGTTTTATTTTTTTGAGAAAGGGGCTTGTAATAAGGCTTTCTTCTTCTTGCCCCTTTTCGATCATGGAATGGAACATGTATGTGAACTATTTCCATGATACGGAATAAACAAAAATTGAAATGAAATTGAAATGAAATTATAGGGGGGCGTTTCATTCGTACTTCTTACCTAAAAATATTGAAATTAACTTAATTTGAACTAGTTCAAAGTGAAAATGGTGAACTATGAACGTGAACTGTTCAATTTTAAACTATGTGTACTGAACTTTGAACTAGTTCATGAGAAGTAAGAAGTTGCACAACACTAAGAAACGATGCGTCAGGGTGAGCCGTTCCCCGGTACTTAGTCAGAGTTGGACTTCATCGGTTAGTCAGGGTTAGGTATCTAAGGGATTAGATGGTGTTGCGATGGCTTCCAGTGCAACTGTGAGAAACCTTGGTGTTGTTTTCGATCAGGATTTGTCATTTAAACCATATGTTAATCAGGTTTTTAAAATAGCATTTTTCCATCTCCGTTATATTGCAAAGATTAGGAAAATGCTCTCGCAGAGTGATGCAGAAAAACTAGTTCATGCGTTTGTATCTTCTAGACTAGATTACTGTAATGTGTTATTAGCAGGATGTCCAAGTAATTTGCTGAATAGGCTCCAGCTGATCCAGAATGCAGCAGCACGAGTACTGACAGGAATTAGCAGGAGAGACCACGTCTCTCCAGTGTTAGCGTCGCTCCATTGGCTACCTGTAAAATTCAGAATCCAATATAAAATTGTATTACTTGCATATAAAGCCCAAAATGGCTTAGCTCCGCATTATTTGCGAGACCTGATAGTGCCTTATGTTCCTGGCAGAGCTCTCCGTTCTCAGAGTGCAGGTTTACTCGTAGTTCCTAGAGTATCTAAATGTAGATTTGGAGGGCGGGCGTTCTGCTATCAGGCACCATTACTATGGAACCAACTTCCAATCTGGGTTAAGGAGGCTGACACCACCTCCACCTTTAAAACTAAACTTAAAACCTTTCTGTTTAGTAAAGCCTATAGTTAGTGTTTAGTAAACCTCTAGCTGGTGTTGGTAAATCTCTAGGTAGCGTAAACTCTAGTGTGTTAGACTCGCTCCTGTAGTTTATTGTGCTGGCCCCCCCTTCTCTTCTCTTTTTTCTCTTTTGTACATGGTGCAGCATCCTCTGCCGGTGGTGAAGAGCATCTCTGAATGCACAACACCGGATCCTGCAGCGTGGGATTGAGGGGGGCAGGGTAACGGCCCGGGCAGGCGGGGGAGAGATTAGTCCGTCAAGACTCCTCTCCCTGGCCCTGCCCCTTCTCAACCTTTCCCCCCTGAACCCAACCTGGGGCTTGCTGATTGGGCCGGAGCTTCGGGAGCTGCGTGCTGGCCTGCGGTCCCCACCCCCGGTCATCCCGCTGCTGCTTCCACCTGCCTGCTGTGCTGCTGACGTCCCCGACCCCCCAGTCTGGCCTTCGGCAGGAGGGTCCCCCCTTATGAGCCTGGTCCTGCTCAAGGTTTCTTCCCTCCTAAAGGGGAGTTTTTCTTGCCACTGTTTGGCTTTAAGGGAAAGTTCGGTTTTTTACAACCTGGACCTTATTTCTGGCATTTTTTATGGTCGTTTTTATGGTCTCCATATAATGGTAGTGAACGGGGCACAGTGGGACACAGACGATGCAGCGTCTAAATAACACATGATTGCCGCGAAACTCGTTCATTTATTTTATGAATCACTAGATCTGCTTCCAGGACCTGTTGTCTACATCCGGGGTTGTGTGTGTAACAAATAAATCAGTTTGTAAACAAGACCTCTGAACTCATGACGTCATCTCTGTGCGCGCGTCCCAGACACAGCTCTGTGTACAGCTGGAGTTCTACTGTTAGTTTACTGTTAGTTATTTGAAACATGTCTGAATATTTGTCAAATTCTGAGGTTGTGGACGACGACTTTGAATATGATGGACGTCCTTACCGTTTTGAGCCAGAGTATACGGCTGAAGAGCTCACTGAACGGAGGACAGAGTGCGCGCACTCGCGATGACTAAGCATGTACAAAGTTTTCCACGTTACCTGGATTATTTGGGGTTATGGAAGAGTCAACTACCGTTGGTGAGTCAGTGTAACCTTCTTAAATAATGTCTTTATCAGAATGTTGTGGTAGCTTTGACCACCTGCCTATTTGAATGTTTGTGTTGTTGTCAACTAGACTAGAGTCTATTCTCTGTTATAGAGCTCAGAAATTATGTTATAGACCGCTGTGTCTATATCTATCTAAATAGATTGTGTAATTTTAGACCAGTTATGTTTTTTTTTGTATTTAAGCTGTATCAAAGATGGAACCGAGTCAGTCCGTGATTATCTGAGGTGTTGTTGAACGTTAAAATGACTATGATAAGTGCCCATGGAGAAGCTGCCCCCCCCCCCCACCCCAGGTCTCACCTGGAGGTCGACCCGTCCTGGGAAGATCCACGAGCGTGAAGCATAAAGTCGTCAGAGAGCTGGAGACGGCGAGGGCAGCCGGAGGTCGTCGGGGTAATAAAGCTCTTCCACGCATCAGCGGCAGCTCCTCATGTTCGGAACTTTAGGAAGTGGCGGTGGACGACATGAGGGGGGTCGCGGTGACGGCCTGGGAAACACCGGCAGGAGCTGAACTCTGACACGGGATCCTGACGACTCTCGGCGAGTCTCTGATGGGGAGAACCGAAGTGGCTTTACGGCCCCCCGGGGAGGGGCTTCCCCCTCTTCTTCTTCTTGTGTTGGGGTTGTGTTTCCCGCTACTGGAGGTCGGGGCTCTGAAACCGCTCCGGGACCTCGGCTGCTGTTGACATTTAGCAGGAGGATCAGCTCAACGTTCACACCGGTTAGCAGGAAATCAACACGCATCAACAGCAGGGCCACAAAAACAAGGAAGACATGGCAGTAAATGGGGGTTGATTTATTTTACCACATGAGCATTTACACTCTAAATGTAAGGAGTAAGGTAGCTTTCAAAAAGATCTGTCCATGTTATAACAAATGATTAGGGTTAGGATTGTTTTTATGTGAGTATGAATCTAAAAGCTGTGAGTGCTAAGTCTTACTAATACAACTCTAATTTCTACGACTACGAGTCCTCCTAGATCCGTCCATTTTGTATATTTATAATATATATATATAAGTTATTTACAAAATTGACTGATCTATACGCCAATTGGCACAAGTTATAACTTTAAATCATTAAAAGCCATATTTTGGTCAACATTATATCTCAAATTAGTTTTGTTTTTGTCTTCATTAGTGCTAATTAACTAACTTAAGCCAACTTTTAATGTTAGTAGCTAATGCAAGCACTAACTGGCATGTCGTTAGCTTGTAAGCTAAAGCAGTTTGTCTTTACGTCCATAAACTGTATATTATTTAAACCAGTACAATTTCATGAAATAAATAACTAAATTAAAATAAATAAATATTGGATGGGTTATTTACTTTAGCTGTGATGGTGCTCCCCCTGCGTTAGTTAGTTAGTTAGTTAGTTAGTTCTCGTTCGTCCGTTCGTTCGTTCGTTCGTTCGTTCGTTCGTTCGTTCGTTCGTTCGTTCGTTCGTTCGTTCGTTCGTTCGTTCGTTCGTTCGTTCGTTCGTTCGTTCGTTAGCTACTTAGTTAGTTACTTAGTTAGTTAGCTACTTAGTTAGTTACTTAGTTAGTTACTTAATTTATCTTTATTTCGGTCAATTATAAGCATGAAAATCAATAAGCAAGATAATAAACCTTTACAGGTCTTTCTTTGGTCAACATGGTGATTATTTTGACTGAAAAGGTCTGGGCTTGAAGCAGAAAGATTATCTTGCCCTTTTAACATAATAGAATATGCAAAAAGAACAAATGAAGTATCCCCTGCGTTAGCGTTAGCGGCGGTTAGCTGCTCTGTTCCCAGCATCCTCGGCTTCGGTGCATCATTCGGGGTTCCATTGCTTTCCCCTGTTTCTGCCTGTGACGTCATTTCAACAGTTTTTCGACTCGTACCCACAAACTTGAATTCGTGTTCACAGTGAAGACTCGTAGTCGTAGAAATTAGAGTTGTATTCATAAGACTTTTCAGATTCATACTCACATAAAAACAATCCTAACCCTAATCATTTATCAGACTCGTGTGTGACAGCAGAATTCTGGGTACAACTTTTTTATTTATATACAAATGTTTATCATTACGAATAGTTATAACATGGACACATCTTTTTGAAAACTATCTTACTCCATATAAATGTAAATAATGAATTTGTGCAATCAGACGGAGCCTCACGGACCGAGATGATAGATGTTTACCTAGAGAGCGTTTCCAGCGTTGTGATGACAGAAGAAGAAGAAACGAGCCGAGGAAACTTCCTTTGGAGTCCAGAGATCGAGTCCAGATGTATTTGTTTATCTCCAAGTCATCTCGCAGTGTTTAACTGTGTTAAACTGTGTTTCTGCCTTTTGAACGCTTCCAAAAGTCAGCAGTCCTAATCAATACAAATGATTAGCACAAATAAATAATGCTTATGACACTTATGAGATATGAGATACCTACGTATACGCAAGTATTTGCAGGTATACGTCCCAATTATACGCCAAGTGAAGCATAATAATAATACTAATAATAATAATAATAATAATACTAATAATAATAATAATAATAATAATAATAATAATAAAATGTTTCTAACGCACATTATATTTGAATCAAATCTCAAAGTGCTACAATAAAAACAAGTTGGGAAAAAAAAAAAAAAAAAACGTCCCAAATAAAAGCCGGGTCAAATATTGTTTTTCTGGATGCCAAAAAAAAAAAAAAAAAAAAAATCTACTGTATGCAAATATAGCTAATATAACTAAACAAATAACCTGGAACGAATTGTAAATTGTTTATTTCTTTGTAGATTGATTGAATCTTATGTCATCGTAGAGTGACGTGTTATGAAGTTTAGCGGCTGGTGTATCAAAGAGATTCAGCACCACGGACAGCAGCACGACTTCTCACTAGAAATATGATGTTAATGTGAAGTTAAATGTAGATCGATGTGCAAAACACTGGAGAAGCATCGGCCGGAGAATTCAGAGTGGACAGCAAAAGAGTGAGAGAGTGGAAAAAAAAAAACTCAGAGAGTTAGCTACGGAAAAGCGTGAGAGGTTGCATGGTGGAGGGAGAGAAAGGTTAAAGTCGTAGCTTGACACTTCACCTACGGAACAGTGTTAGGGCCAGGCACGAAAAAATAAAAATGTTTTAGAGGAGGAAGATTTTTTTTTCATTATGCACTTCGAGAAAAAAGTGGAAACGTCGAGAAAAAAGTTGAAATGTCGAGAAAAAAGTTGAAATGTCAAGATTAATGTTGAAGTACAATTACAAGAAAAAAGTCGAAATGTCGAGAATAAAAGTCTGAGACTATAACAAAGAGCGCATGTGACTGTCTTTACAAAATGCCTCATAGGCCTACGATAGGCCTAGTACCGCAGGCAGGTGGAAGCAGCAACGGGATGGCCAGGGGTGGGGACCGCAGGACAGCATGCAGCTCCCGAAGCTCCGGCCCAATCAGCAAGTCCCAGGTTAGGTTCAGGGTCGGGGAAAGGTTGAGAAGGGGCAGGGCCAGGGAGAGGAGTCTTGACGGACGAACCTCTCCCCCGCCTGACCGGGCCGTTACCCTGCCCCCCTCACTCCCACGCTGCAGGATCCGGTGTTGTGCATTCAGAGATGCTCTTCACCACCGGCAGAGGATGCTGCACCATGAACAAAAAAAAAAACAAAAAAAACAAAAAAAGAAAATATATATATATATATATATATATATATATATATATATATATATATATATATATATATATATATATATATATATATATATATATTAAAAACATTAATAACTAGGTATGTCCCGATACCTTTTTGGTCGATACCGATGTTTTGAAAATGACTTGATCAGGCCTGATCGATCGGGACTACACTACTCATGACTCAGCAACAGGACTCGCTGAGTCATAAGTGCGCCAACCCGAGTTAGCAGGTCTGTAACGAGGGCTGGTGTCTGACGGAGACGCTGCGGTGGAACCAGCAGCCAACATTCCAACCAGAGTCCTGGAGATTCAGTCAGGCTTTTATTTCCGCCGGAAATTTGTTTTGTAACCAGACGTTTGCAGATGAGTGTAGCTGTGATTTATTAGTTAGAAAACACAATGGTACTACAGAATGAAGTCTTATATAGTGCAAGTTCAAATTTGATAACAATACCACAAAAAAAGACTATTTTACACATGTTGTTGTAAGATTATGTCTAGACCTTTCCAAAAATGGCCATTTGGAGATGCCAAAAAGACACTTGGATAACCAGGTCACATACCTGGATAAAAGGACATAACTCTTGAACCTTTCAACGTACAGTCATAATTTTGGCCTCTAATGAAAGCTGACACTTAGAGGTTCCTATCATGTATCCAGATTCACTATCAACATTGCTGAAAAAAAGTTACTGAAAACTTTGCATATAAAAGAGTCAAAAAACGGACGCACGTTTTAATCGCTGCAGTGATTTCATTTTACGCAGGGACTTCCTGGTTGTGGGTTTTATTCCTGCCCCCTGAAGCGGCACATTGTTGTTTTCAGCATTTCATTGGCTATACAATCTGCCAGTCATCAGCGCGATTGATTCCAATTGGCTAATTTTTTTCATGACAAAAGGGGGATATGCACTACATTTGCATACAGGCGCTCGTTCGCTATTGTAGTCGGTGGAGGGAACAGGGAAGCTCCTGTATGGTTGAATGAGCTGTCAATCAAAAGGAGAGGGTACAGACTCCATTTTGAGACCAAGATATCTGTGATGTATACGTTGAAAATTTGGGACATTGAGCGTCTAATTTCAAATGATGCAGCCGCTGTTTGTGGATATTTACTGGTATAATAATGTATTTTGGACTAAATACTTTACTGGATTGGATCGACTGGACCTTTCTGACTGTAACCAGACCATTTTTGTGGGAATATTTTTTACCGGACGAGTTCTATGAGGCTTCATCGGTAAGTTGCGTCATTTGCACAAATCTTTGTTTGTTTGTGTAGCAGGGCGAGTGCTACGGGGCCCGACCGACAGGACAGAGAGGACACGGAGTTTCAGTGCACAACCACTTTATTCACAAAACACCCAGGACACACGTGCTTCGGCTTCAGCAGCCTCTCCAACAGCCACTTTGCTGCTGTGTAGTCCCTTCTTATGAAGGCAGGCAGGGTGGAGAGGTTGATGGGACACACCTGTGTCCCATCACCTGAGTGGCTGCTCCTCCACCCTGCCACAGTTTGTTTGTAGTGTTGATTTGTACCAGCTGCTATGATTATATCCTGAAATGGTTTATATTGGTGGAATCACAAGAATCTTAGCTTTCCAAAGATATGTCGCACGAGTACCTTACGTAACATATGAGCTGGGTAAATGACTTAGTTTTGTAAATGATGGCGTCAGAGTGGCAACGGGTTCTCGTTCTCCCAAGAATCTTAAATCCTCCTCCCAAGACTCTCCCGGCACCGGCTGGGGGAACAAGACGGTGACGAGGAGGAGGGGAAGGAAACGACCATCTCCAGATAACCTGAGGAGATGGTTGAGTCGCCCGGCGGGGGCGTCTCACCCAAGGGGGGCGTCTTACTCGGGGGGGGCGTCTCTCTCAGGGGGGGCGTCTCACCCAGCGGGGGCGTCTCTCTCAGGGGGGCGTCTCTCTCAGGGTGTCCCCCACATTTCCAGGGATCAGCAGGAACCAAGCCGTTTCTGAGGAAAACCAGACCTTTTCTAAACTCCGTCTGACAGCCAAAGAAACGAGGAGGAAATCTCACAGTTTAGTCTTTTTTCCCTGGTGTTTATGTTTTAAATCCCGAGCAGGAGATGTGTCTAACCTGGACGCTGACCTGCACCCCGGGGGCGAGCCATGAAACCGTGAACAGAGACTGAACTCAGACTCTGACATGATTACGGGGAGATAAACGCCAACTATGTCAAACCTGATTTGCTGACATTTTGTTGATTCTTTTTTTCGCTAAAAAGGAAGGAAAGAAAAAAGTGTTCAGATAACACAAGATAAGATATTCTTTATTTTCTCCCTCAGTGGGGAAACCTTTTTTTGTTGGCCGCAGTAACTTAGCACACACATGCAGGGGAGGGGTAAAAAGACTGAAAAGTCAGAAATAAAAAATATATAAAAAATACAAAAAATATATATAAAATGTATAATCACAGAATATGAACAGTATATAGAGTTGGTTGAAAGAAAGAAACAAAAAAAGCAGGTGGAGTGTTGTGAGGTAGACTGGCAGATTACTGTTCATTCACAGAACAGAGTTCTTTCATGCAGAAAATACATCCTGTCTTTGTTGGGCAGATAATCTCTAAATATTATCTTAAATTAAACGTCATATTTATAATGAAGAAATAAATAAAGTTTCAATTAGCCTACATATTTTTTGGGTATATTAATTCATGATAAACTATCTTGGAGAGAACAGATGTGCATCGTCTGCAAAAAGGTCCTGAGAATGGATAGATAGATAGATAGATAGATAGATAGATAGATAGATAGATAGATAGATAGATAGATAGATAGATAGATAGATAGATAGATAGATAGATAGATAGATAGATAGATAGATAGATAGATAGATAGATAGATAGATAGATAGATAGATAGATAGATAGATGGACGGACGGACGGACGGACGGACGGACGGACGGACGGACGGACGGACGGACGGACGGACGGACGGCGTTTCGTCTTTGGTCAAGAGTCATATCGTCACATGACCAGCATTTTCACTGCGTCTCATTTTCCTCAGGTGATAAAGGTTTGTTGACGACGATATTTAATCATAAGTTTCGTTGACGAAAGCAAATTTACTCCTAACGAGTCTGTTAGGTGTTAACAGTTTTAAATATAAATCTTTAAGAAACACCAGGACAACCGTAGTCCCACAGGGACCAGTTCCGTAACATCATGCAGCCACTTCTCGGCGAACACACGTTTTCTGTTCAATTCGGGTATGCACCAGCAAGACGCTGCTCTCTGATTATGGCTCAAAGTTTATGAAAACCCCAAATAAAAAATAAATTAGAGAATATTTTATAAAATCAATAAACAATTCCATCATCAAAAAAAAAACAAATAAAGGTTCAACATATCTTGCTTTGCGTGTAATAAGACTAGGTAATATATTAGTTTCACCTTTTAAGTTGAATTATTGAAATAGATTAACTTTTACACCATATTCTAGTTGAATTATTGAAATAAGTTAACTTTTACACCATATTCTAGTTGAATTATTGAAATTAATTAACTTTTACACCATATTCTAGTTGAATTATTGAAATAAGTTAACTTTTACACCATATTCTAGTTGAATTATTGAAATAAATTAACTTTTACACCATATTCTGGTTGAATTATTGAAATAAATTAACTTTTACACCATATTCTAGTTGAATTATTGAAATAAATTAACTTTTACACCATATTCTAGTTGAATTATTGAAATAAATTAACTTTTACACCATATTCTAGTTGAATTATTGAAATAAATTAACTTTTACACCATATTCTAGTTGAATTATTGAAATAAGTTAACTTTTACACCATATTCTTCACCTGTATCTTTATTCTACATCTTGGCTGATGTGGACATACAGAGCATAGTCTGCTATTTCAGCTGCTATATGGTTGGCTGTCTGTACAGTCATGCAAGTTCAATGCTATTAAAGAACACGTTTTTTCATATAAAATAAACACATTTTTATGCAGTTTATAAGTTTTGGGGCTGTTTTTTGGCTCCTGCACTGCTGAAATCGGGGCGTCCTTTATTTCTATTTCTGAAAGGTGGCAGCCCTAGGTGCAAAATATGCCGTGAGCATCCCAATCTGGCCGATAAAAACTGTCACTTTTATACTGACTCTACAGACTAACACGCACCATAATTTGTTAATTCATCTTTATAAGTGAATAAATATCGTTTTGCCTATAACTTATTCCTGCATCCCTCTTTTATCGATCCGGCGAGACGAGTCACCGCGTTTTTGGAGCCCCAAGTCACATATCCAGGGGCTCCTCTGAGCACCAGACCAAAATAAATTATGTGCAGCCCTGACTATACAATTGTTATATAGTCCAGCTTTCCTTATTTTATTCAGCACACTTTTTTTCCCTCTTTGGCGTGGGTTTGACACTTACAGTCTTCAGTTAGGGTTTGAGGTTTATTTCAATTACAATGTGTGAAATAAAATGCAATAGCGGGGGGGGCATAAAAAAGTCTTACGTACCAAAATGGGGCCCAGTGGAAAAGGTTTGGGAACCTCTGTGTTTGGGGATAAAAGGAGGAAGCAGCTCATTAATAACCATGATTCATCAGAACAGGATGTATTTCTATTCCTGTTTCTGATTTAATCTCACGGCTCCGTGAGCAGGAAAACAAACGCAGCGAGGAAACTCAAGGAGGAGCAGAGGGAGACGCAGAATAAAAGCTGAGCTCCTCAAAAATCACCTCCGAGCTCCGAGGACACGAGTGCAAAGAGGCAGCGCAAACAAAATTACACAACGGAGACGGAGGTTAATCACACACAGATGGAGGGTTTCTGCTCTGCCTCTTTATAAGTTTCTGATTTCTCCTTTTCCCAGAGATGCATTCCGACTGTCACGCTGGAAGAAACCTCGTCCCCGGAGCCAAAACCCCCGGCCGCTCGTCCCGCCGACACTTGGGTGTTTGGCTGATTCAACAGAACTGGTAGAGGAGCCAGAAAATGTACTCAAGTAAAAGTACTGTTAGTTCAGAATAATATGACTCAAGTAGAAGTAAAAAGTATCCAAATAATAATTACTTGAGTAAAATTAAAAAACTACTCAAGTACTGAGTAACTGTTGAGTAACATCTGATTTATTTTTTTAACACAACCATTCAAACAGACAAAAGTACAAAATAATCATCTTCAGGCAAACCGTAAAATTCAGAATCCAATTAAAAATGTTATTATTTGCATATAAAGCCCAAAACGGCTTAGCTCCGCATTATTTGCAAGACCTGATAGTGCCTTATGTTCCTGGCAGAGCTCTCCGTTCTCAGAGTGCAGGTTTACTCGTAGTTCCTAGAGTATCCAAATGTAGATTTGGATGGCGGGCGTTCTGCTATCAGGCACCATTACTATGGAACCAATTACTTTAATATATAATAAAATTAATAAAATGATAACAGAATTTAAAAAAGATTAAACACAAGTAGCACAAAATCTCATGACTTTGTACTTTTCTTTTTTAACCAGGCAGAACTAGAACAAGCTCATGAACTCATAGAAACTCTGTGTGTGTTTGAGTCTGTGTAAATGTGACAAAACATGCAAAAACAAACATTTTCCCAAAGAATCGCCCAGTGATGTCATGAGATTGACGCGTACGTGGATAAAAGGGATAAAAGAAAAAAGTACAGTGATTCAAAACTACTCCTAAAAGTACAACATTTCCCAAAACTTACTCAAGTAAATGTAACGGAGTAAATGTAACTCGTTACTACCACCTCTGGATTCCAATAACTGAAAAGATCAGAAAAGTAAAAACCATTCCAACATTCCTGCTTGGCATCTTAATGTTGGGTTGAACTCTGGCAGTCAGGTAATTCTGTACCTTTAAGTTAATTATATACTTACACTTTCCTAGGTTCTTCTACATCCTTCACTTCACTTCTAAAGTTGGCACCGGATGTTTTTCTGTGATGCTGCCAGAAAATAACAGTGACTACTTTTACATGCATCAATAACCCTTTTCTAACCTTTTCTAACACGGCCATGTAAACACCAATAACCCCTTTGAATAACCGGAATTTGCTCATATTCTGGTTTTTAAAAACCCCAATATGAGCCCTGGGTTACTCCTTTTAAAACCTGAATTTTGGGTCATGTAAACGCCAAACGGAAAATCCCCATCAAACGGAACAGGAAGTTGTTTTCTGCACATGATCTTTTTGCAAGGAATCCTGGGGCCTCATTTATCAACCATTCGTACGCACAGATCTGTGCGTAAAGCGTGCATAAGAACATTCTCAGGCAAAGTATGGAATTTATCAACATGTACCTGTGCGCAGAAACGCGTGTAAATGTAAGCACAACTCCGACCATGCGTACACACAGAATCTAGTGGTAGAACAGTGAAACTACAAATAGAACCCATTAAAAGAGTCACAGTGTTCAGCGATCTCAGACTTCACACATGTTCCCTCCAATTAATACAAATTCTCTATTAGTAATTTAGCAGACATTTTGAATAATTGGTTTGACAAGCTATAAAAGACAGCTGTGGCAGGACGACCTGAAAAGAAAATACAAGTACCATGGCTAGAACCGTTGCGCTCCGCAAAAACGCGCTCCGCAGGGATTTACATCCTACTGTATGTTGGAGCGAGAGACAAAACACATCCCAGTCACATCCAGCTCCGTCCACCCTGGGATGTTTGTCCACCGGAACATTTCAGAGAGAGATTGGAGACATGCGGCATTTCGCAGCCGACACTAAGCAGAATCATGCCGGCAGTGTTGGATGCAATAATTTCTCTGGCCCTAATTTACACCCAGTTTCTATAAACACATCACAAACAAGTCGAAATTAAACGAGGATTTCACGCCATCGCCGGATTCCCAAACATAATTGGAGCTATAGATTGCACCCACATTGCCATAAAAGCACCATCACATAATGAATTTAGTTACGTGAACATGAAAGGATTTCATTCAATCAGTGCACAAATAATCTGCGATGCAACTATGTCTCTGTTGCCCGTCGTTGCCCGGTGGCCTGCAGGAATGCAACACTCATTTATTCTGCAGAACAGCTCTATTGATGTTTGCACCTCCAAGCAGGAGCTTTTGACTCCAACCAAATCTTAATTTATATGGATAATCTTCCAAGAAATATATCAAACCTGGTCAACATAATTATTTTACTAGCTAAATATCACATACATGAATGCAAATGGAATAACAGCAAACCCTCCATTGTACATCTGAAAAATGAATGTAAACTGTTCTTAGCGTAGTGTGAAAAAAGCGATATTGCCAAAAACTTTCATGAAACGATGTCTTTGTTTCTTAATTTTTATTAATACACTTCCCATAGCTTGTCAGTTTTGCTCTCAACCCCCAAAATGTTAAATATCTGTAGATAATTGATTGTTTCGTTTATTTGCCTTTTGTTGTAAACCCTACAGAATTTTGTTCAATAAAGTTTGAAAGACAAAAAAAACCTCCAAGCGGGAGCTGTTGTTGCTCCATATATGGTCAATTGGAGGCGTTTCTGTAACCATGCACGAGCACAGCAGTTTAGAACAGGTGGGATTTATCATCACTGATGTGCGTACGACCGGTGTCCGCACGTTTGATAAATCCGGATTTTTTGGTACTTTCACACATTCTAAATTTCACTCCTACGACAGAATTTAGAACCTTTTATACGCACGGTTGATAAATGAGGCCCCTGGTCTTTTGAGTCCAGGAAGTTCTTATAAACACGGAGAAACGCAAAATCAGGATTAGAATAATCACTTCATAAATGTAATGAAGGATATGAACATTTCTGCATTTGTAGACGGTAGAAAGTACCGGGATAGAAGATTTACAAGAAGGTGAGAGAAAAGTTGAAGCAGCATTTGTAGAAACGCCAGCCCAGATCAAGCTCCGCTGGAAGACACTGGAAAAGGCGACTTCTACTGGGCTGGGGCCTCATCTATGAAGCTTGCTTGCGCAGAAAAAGCGCCTGAAAGTTGCGGAAGCCGCCATCTACGCAAAGCCTCGGATCTAAAAAGAAAAAACTAACCGAAGCGGGGCTGCCGGGCCCTTCGCACAGGGTGTGATTTGCAGTTAATGGCTGATCCTACAGTTAGTTTTTAAAGTATAAAAAGTGGGGGGGACAAAAACATGATTTTGAAAAGACGGGGGGACATGCCCCCCCTGTTGCGCCGGGGAACTCACGGCGTTCCGCGCAGCAACGGCGTGCTGCCACTCACTCGCTGTATTTTATACTATTTATTTTTCTACTTTTACTGTGACCACAAAATAATGTGGTTTTCCTGTCCTCCACCTCATCCACAACATTTCCATCTCAGTGAAATTCAGTGGCACGGTGGCTCGACCTGTTCATTCATTCTGACGCCAAACAGGCTGCAGGAAGCCACTGCGCATGCTCAGCAGGCTCATTCATATGCAAAAACATACCATTTTTGGTATGAAGTGGGCGTGTAGAGGGCGGGATATGAGGGGGATTCAGCTGCGCAACCTTCCAGCTGGACTGTGATTTATAAAGAGAACCTTACGTGGAAGTCTGTGTGCACGCGGTTTTATAGATCCAGATTTTTATTTGCGCCCGCCATTTTTGGCTTTTGGGTGTACGTGCACTTTTAGTATGAATCCTACGCACTCCATTTTAAATGAGGCCCCTGTTGATTATAGTCCAACCGTGAGCTAATTAGGGCACGGACGGCCTTTTCTTTGTCACATCGACTTAGAAACATCTCAACTTTGGCTGGGAGACGCCACTGGACGACTGTCAAAGTTCTCTCCCAGATCTCTTGAGGGTTGAACTGATCTTTGGAGTCGAGGTGCCGAGGTTAGCCGTCACAGCTTCCCCCAAACACAATACATTCATCTTGTTGTCATTTAAATGAAGAAAATTCTGGATCAACCACTGCTGAACTTCAGCTATACATCCGGACAAAGATCAGAGATGTTCCGGATAGATTGGTAGATCATCAGCATAACGGTGAAATGAAAGATTATTCCTGGCTACGATTGAGCCAAGTGGTAACATATGAGAAGAGGATCGGGGCCAAGAATAGATCCTTGTGGGACTCCGCAGGAGAGAGGAGCACTGGAAGAGGAAAGGTCACCAACCGTGACGGAGTTTCTACTGGAAAAGTTTGATGACAACCCGACATCAGAGAAGAAGAACATTAGCAGCTGTCGACTGGAAACTCACCATCGTTTCTCTGATGTTTCTCCGGATGCTCGTCGCGTCCTGGTCCCTCGACGCCCGTCATTCTCGTGGATTAACCACAACTCCTGTGTGATCCAGATTTCTTTTTGATAAACTCGTTTTGGCTGCGTTACCGTTGAAATTACTGGTCCCTAAAGAACAATAGAACATTTCCCCCAAAATGCTGAATTATGTATAAAACTGCATATTCAACCATTCCTCAGTGTTTAAACCCCACGCTTTGGTCATTTTCCAATGTAATGTAAATATTAAGGAGCACATATATTGTACTTTTATGGAGTTTCAAAGCTGCAAAACTGTCAGATATCCAGTTTTCCGGTCATGTTAATGTCATTCTGAGAAAAGCCCAACAGAGTTGAAAAAGCCGTCAAACCGGGAGTCTCCGGATATTCAGCTTAATAAATATTAATTACACATGCAGGTTGGTTCTTTAACCTCCGATCACAGATCAATCAAGCACATGCATGTGTCCCCATGTGGAGCCAGACCCGCCTCCTTAGACCAGATTCAGTTCTAGACAGAAACATGAATCTACACAGACATACACACTTAATTATTCTGAATTAAATAATTCAGAATTAAACTGTTTTCCTTGGAGTTTACATGGAAATATCAATCCATCCATCCATCCTTCGTCCGTCGCTTATCCGTTCCCGGGTCGCGGGGGCAGCAGCCTCAGCAGAGATGCCCAGACTTCCTTCACCCCAGACACTTCCTCCAGCTCTTCCTCCATCTCTTCCTCCAGCTCTTCCTCCATCTCTTCCTCCAGCTCTTCCTCCATCTCTTCCTCCATCTCTTCCTCCAGCTCTTCCTCCAGCTCTTCCTCCATCTCTTCCTCCATCTCTTCCTCCATCTCTTCCTCCATCTCTTCCTCCATCTCTTCCTCCAGCTCTTCCTCCAGCTCTTCCTCCAGCTCTTCCTCCATCTCTTCCTCCAGCTCTTCCTCCATCTCTTCCTCCAGCTCTTCCTCCATCTCTTCCTCCATCTCTTCCTCCAGCTCTTCCTCCATCTCTTCCTCCATCTCTTCCTCCATCTCTTCCTCCATCTCTTCCTCCAGCTCTTCCTCCATCTCTTCCTCCAGCTCTTCCTCCAGCTCTTCCTCCATCTCTTCCTCCATCTCTTCCTCCAGCTCTTCCTCCATCTCTTCCTCCATCTCTTCCTCCATCTCTTCCTCCAGCTCTTCCCCCATCTCTTCCTCCAGCTCTTCCTCCAGCTCTTCCTCCATCTCTTCCTCCAGCTCTTCCTCCATCTCTTCCTCCAGCTCTTCCTCCATCTCTTCCTCCATCTCTTCCTCCATCTCTTCCTCCAGCTCTTCCTCCAGCTCTTCCTCCAGTTCTTCCTCCAGCTCTTCCTCCAGCTCTTCCTCCATCTCTTCCTCCATCTCTTCCTCCAGCTCTTCCTCCATCTCTTCCTCCATCTCTTCCTCCATCTCTTCCTCCAGCTCTTCCTCCATCTCTTCCTCCATCTCTTCCTCCATCTCTTCCTCCATCTCTTCCTCCAGCTCTTCCTCCACCTCTTCCGAGTCCGAGGCGTTCCCAGGCCAGCCGAGAGACATAGTCTCTCCAGCGTGTCCTGGGTCTTCCCCGGGGTCTCCTCCCGGTGGGACATGCCTGGAACACCTCCCTAGGGAGGAGGGACATACCTGGAACACCTCCCTAGGGAGGAGGGACATGCCTGGAACACCTCCCTAGGGAGGAGGGACATGCCTGGAACACCTCCCTAGGGAGGAGAGACATGCCTGGAACACCTCCCTAGGGAGGAGGGACATGCCTGGAACACCTCCCTAGGGAGGAGGGACATGCCTGGAACACCTCCCTAGGGAGGCGTCCAGGAGGATGTCCAAGCCACCTCAGCTGACTCCTCTCAATGTGAAGGAGCAGCGGCTCGACTCCGAGCTTCGGGTGACCGAACTCCTCACCCTATCTCTAAGGGAGCGTCCAGCCACCCTGCGGAGGAAACTCATCTCGGCCGCTTGTATCCGCGATCTCGTCCTTTCGGTCACTACCCAAAGTTCATGACCATAGGTGAGGGTAGGTGCGTAGATTGACCGGTAAATCGAGAGCTTCGCCTTTCGACTCAGCTCCCTCTTTACCACGACGGTCCAGTACATCGACCGCATAACTGCGGACGCTGCACCGATCCGTCTGTCAATCTCACGCTCCATCGTTCCCTCACTCGTGAACAAGATCCCGAGATACTTGAACTCCTCCACCTGAGGCAGGACTTCTCCACCCACCCGGAGAAGGCATGCCACCCTTTTCCGGTCGAGAACCATGGCCTCGGTTTTGGAGGTGCTGATTCTCATCCTTGCCGCGTCGCACTCGGCCGCAAACCGCCCCAGCACATGCTGAAGGTCCCGGTCCGAGGAAGCCAACAGGACAACATCATCTGCAAAAAGCAGAGATGAAATCCTGAGGTTCCCAAACCGGATCCCCTCCGGCCCCTGGCTGCGCCCAGAAATCCTGTCCATAAAAATTATGAACAGGACCGGTGACAAAGGGCAGCCCTGCCGGAGTCCAACATGCACCGGGAACAAGTCTGACTTACTGCCGGCAATGCGAACCAGACTCCTGCTCCGATCATACAGAGACCGGACAGCCCTTAGTAGAGGGCCCCGGACTCCATACTCACTCAGCACCCCCCACAGAATGGCACGAGGGACACGGTCAAATGCCTTCTCCAGATCCACAAAACACATGTAGACTGGTTGGGCAAATTCCCATGAACCCTCGAGCACCCTGCGGAGGGTATAGAGCTGGTCCAGTGTTCCACGACCGGGACGAAAACCGTATATATAAACCATATATGAGAAAATTGGCTTATAGGCTTATAGGTTATTGCTGGAACCTCTGAGTATTAAAAAAAAGGAAAGGAAACATGAATCAACTTCCTTTTTTTTGTCTGCATACATTTTAATACCAAGTATGCGTAATGCATAAAGCATATACAGGAACACACTGTTATTCCTTATTTTTCCTCTTTTTTTTCCCTTTGCTGTCACCAAGGAAGGCTAAACAATATAAATCTAAAGTATAAAATAGATCGAAATTTGTGCGGGGTGCATTGTTTTAATATCTCATTGCTTGGTGTGATATTGATTTGCCTGACGCGGCTGGATCTGTGAGTCTTTGTTCACTAAGATGGTTGTAAAGACTGGGTCAGCAGCATCTTTCATTTCCTTCTTAATGAAAGAGATTCTTAAGCTAAGAGAGACTCTGGGAAATGCGTTTTTCTTTCACAGGCTCCTTAAGAAGGTTTGAAAGAAGCTCTTTTGCCTTTAAGAGCTTCTTAACTGATCTGGGAAACCCGGCCATTTTCAGTCCCCCAAAACCACGAATCTTCTTCCTCTCCATGTGCTGGACTGGTGTCACTTCTACACGAGATTGAGAGACTCCTCTAAAGTTGTTGTAGAGCAGAGATATCACCGTGCTACAAAGGGAAGAAACCAAAGCGCCTCTTCCGCTTGGAAGGGTCCTGAAATGGTTCCCCATGGTTCCCAGTTCCCGGCTCCCGACTCCAAACGTTCACAGCAGAACTTTCACTTTTCAAATGTCGTCCCAGCGGCAAAATCAGAAATGACGTCTGCGTTTAGCACCAGCTGTTAGCTGTTAGCTGTTAGCTGAGCAACCAGACCAACCAACAACTTTAACAACACAACAAAACACATTCACCTTAACCTCCTGAGATCCGGGCTTTTGTTTGATGTGAATTCTTTATGTCTCCTTACTATTTGGGATCAGTAGGACCTAATTTTTGTTGAAATTAAATTTTTGCTTTCTATGTGCTGTTGAACTATGTCAAATCCAATGGCCTCACATGAGGACAATGGGTTTATTTTTCTCTATTTCCCTTTCTTGGTCCTGCCCTGCATCCTTGCACATCCTGGTCAGGTTCTAATAATACAAATATGATACATTTTATTTGCAATATGAATATACTCAGCATTTTGAATGAAATAAAGTGCTGCAGAGTAAAAACATGGGTATTAGGTTATATCTCTATATCATTTATATTTATATATCATTTTCAATTGTTTTCTTTCCTATTACAAGGAAATAAAAACTTGCTCCACTGGCAGATTATTCTACTTATTTCTAGTGAAAATGTGCTTAAAACAAATGGAAATCTAAAAACAAGTATTTTAAGTGTAATGAGACTTATTTTGACTAGAAATTGGACATTTGGGCAAGAAATAAAGACAAATGTTCTTGGAAAGAATTTACGTGTTTGCAGTGAAGATAGACCTGATGTCCTCAAACGATTACTTCATGTTTACAGACGTTGTAGCTTGCTAATATTACTCAAATATATCAAAAAAGCATGCCATGTGAAGCTGCAGATGTTATTGTGCATAAATATACTAGTTTCAATCATAAAATTAGGTTAGGATTTTTACCTTGTCCATATTTCTGTCGGGAGCTGCCATAGAAGACTTTCATTGAGATCCCAGCCATCTTGTTTTTTCCCAAATGAGTGTAATTTCATTATGAGACCACTAGATGGCGCAGGCGGGGGTCCCGGATGAGGACAATGGGTCAATGTTCGTACAAATGAAGTATCATGGTGCAGAACAGCAGAAATGTAATGTCCTCATATGAGAACGCAGGGTCTCAGGAGGTTAAAATATGAATTATCCGCATTAACCCACCAAATATATGCACCCAGTGGTGAAAGAGTAATCACAAAGCAGCAAATAAATAAATAACATAGAATTTGATTAGCTTCATTCTAAGCTCAGAAGTAGCAAGTAGCAGCAAAAGTGAATATACCTAGCCTTTAGCGATGCTGGCTGTCAATCAAAAGTCCACGCCCTTAAGTATAGGTACATTTGTTGCTTTCTATTATTCTGCCTGACGTGGTTCATAACATTTAGCTCTTCCTAAGGATCGTGTTCCCTCTGAACTCTAATTCAGAGGAAGGTTTTTGTAAAACTGAGTGGAAAAGCCACAAAATATCTGTTTAAATCAAAGCCGACCTCAGACGCTCAGACGATGATCTTCCTCACTTTTCTTTCTTCAGATGGAAACTCCTTCAGACTGAAGGTTTAATGCTCTACTGGTACCGGCCAGACGGAGAGGAGGAACGCCAAAGAAACATGTTCTTCCATTTTTAGAAAAGCATTTCTGTTTGTATAAAAAAAAACTCAAATTGTCCCAAGTTTCTTTTATTGTCCATTCTTTCCAACATGGACATATATTTCTTTTCACTGACTGCATCATTGGATCAAAACAAAGCTTATCAGCACTGGTGCCACAAAATGTAGAAACAGGAAATTGTAAACTAAAACAAAAAGTGCAGAATAGTGCAATAACATGAATAAATAAATTTCACTTCAAAAGAGGTATCAATCTAAATCACTTTTCAAAAAGTGTCAGTGCAGGTATATGCAGTTATACTTAGTACTTGATTGTCGTCTGTCTCCGTGCAGCAGCCTCGGTTGCGGCGACGTACGTATGTCTTCTCATGCTCGGTCTTCAGGTGTGAATCAGGTTTGTCGCTGCAAATAAAATAATAAACGCTGCTGCAAATTAAAAAAAAGACGACGCAAATAAAAAAGCCACAACGGAAGTGAATTACCGGGGACTATTTTTGCTGATGCACCGGTGTTTTTTTCGTGAGAGGAGAAGAAGAAGACGAAGAGGTTGTCTTAAAGTGAAAAGGAAGAAATAAGAAGAGCGAGGAATAAGAAGAACAACGAACGAGAAAATAAGTGAAAAGGTTAGTGTTCAACGTCGCTACGTGTAATTTTTAATGTGCAACACCGGTGCATCGGCAAAAATAGTCCCCGGTAATTCACTTCCGTTGTGGCTTTTTTATTTGCGTCGTTTTTTTATTTTATTTGCAGCGGGGTTTCTTTATATTTTCAGCGTTTATTTTATTTGGTAAGCGTTTATTTTATTTGCAGCGTTTATTTTATTTGCAGCAGTGTTTGTTTTTGTTTGCAGCATTACTTTTATTTTCAGCAATGGCGGGTCTCGGCACGGTAGATTAGCGCGTTAATTATATTAATTAGTTACACTGCTAATTAATGCATTATGAAAATTAATGCAATTAATTATGAGCGGCAAAATGTCCTAGAATTCAAATTCTTTATTTGGCGACCTTTAGCAGAAATGAAATTAAAATGTGATTAATTAGATGAATTAATTAGAAATCCTGTAATTAATTAGATTAATTTTTTTAATCGCCTGACAGCACTTGTATCCACCCTTAGAATAGAATAGAATAGAATAGACTTTATTGATCTCCCAGAGGAGAAATTCAATTGTGCAGCAGCAAAACACACACACGCTCAACAGTTTATACAAATACACATGAAAGTATGACAAGGTATAAAAAAGTATATCCTAAAAAAATTTAAATAAAAATAACCTATAAATAGCAAAAAATATAAAAAAGAGCAATATAAAATGTAGAAAAATGAGCAATGTACAAGAGAAAATAGTAAACCCAAAAAACGGATAATATTTACATGTGCAAAAAATACGTGAGGTATTTAGCGGGCGAAGGTTATTGCACTTTCAGAGAAACAGGTTATTGCACTCGGGTGGCTACAGTTGGTTATTATAGAGTGTGATGGCTGTGGGGATGAAGGACATTGTCTGCGTTTATCTGAGCGTAGCCTAGCTGTTGTTAGCTCTCTGTTAGCCACGCTTCTTTCCCTCCAGCACAAACGTCTCTTCCAGCCGCCGGCGCCACCCAAAAGCAATATCTTATAATAAACACATCAACTATCTGTATTGTTAAATGCAATTATAAAACTATTCATCCATCCATCCATTATCTATACCCGCTTTATCCTTTGCAGGGTCACGATTTTCACTTGAAATAAGTAGAAAAATCTGCCAGTGGATCAAGATTTTTTTGCTTGTAATGAGAAGATAAATCTTGTTCCACTGGCAGATTTTTATACTTATTTCAAGTGAAAATTTACTTGAAACAGGTGAAAATTGTCAAATAAGTTATTTTTCTGGTGATGACTCTAAATGTTGAAATAGCAGTAAAACCACATTCATTGATGAAATGACATAAGGGATGGAAAGGAGGGATGGCAGTTTTACAGGGGGGATGATTTGGACTGTTTTTATTTCAGGGGGGGATGATTTGGACCGTTTTTATTTCAGGGGGGGGATGATTTGCACCGTTTTTATTTCAGGGGGGGATGATTTGGACCATTTTTATTTCAGGGGGGGATGATTTGGACCGTTTTTATTTCAGGGGGGGATGATTTGGACCGTTTTTATTTCAGGGGGGATGCCATCCCCCCTCATCCCCCCTCAACTCCAGTACTGGATCTACTTCCGCTCGCTCCTCAGAAGCCCCGTTTCCCAAACCTTTCACTTCAATCCACGATTCCGTGGCGTAAAAATCAATTTCAACAGTCGGGAGAGCGAAACCAATGCAAGCCGATGGTGGCAGGGTTTATCCTGAGTGTTCTCACTCCGGGTTTATCCCAGAGTGTTTTCACTCCGCGATGGTGGCCGGGTTTATCCCAGAGTGTTCTCACTCCGCGATGGTGGCCGGGTTTCTCCCAGAGTGTTTCCACTCCGCGATGGTGGCCGGGTTTCTCCCAGAGTGTTTTCACTCCGCTGCTCCTGGCAGAGGGAACAGCCACAGAGTTCTCACATAGTTTGCATAAGTGACCCGACCGCATGCTTGCTGCAACCCCGAATCACAACAACCCAGCGTGATAAGAAAAACATGCATGAAAATATAAGAGACTTCGACACAGATTTGACTTCACCGCAGAAAGAAACGGAGCCAAGACGAGTCAGCGTTTGTCTCGTGTAAGCTGCTCCCCCGGTTAATTTACGTCTCTGTGAAAAATACAGAGAACTTCCAGAGTTCAGCAGAACATCAGCACTAAGGAGCTGCAGGATTTAACAGGGTTAGTTTGTAAAGAGACAAGAATTCACACACACTATCTATCTATCTATCATCCATCTATCATCCATCCATCAATCCATCATCCATCCATCATCCATCCATCGATAGACAGACAGACAGATTCTAAAATTCATTAAATAAAAAAAAATCATTTTAAAGTATGAAAATCATTTTAAGTTTTGAACAAACTTGTTTTGTTTTAAATCTATTAAAATGTGTCAAATATCTTGATTTCATTTGAAAATGTATTTTTTCAATGTTTCTTAAAATAATTAAAATCCAAATTAAATCAATCTGAATATTAAATTTGATTCTCTTTTCAAATTCGAATCTTAATCTCTAAATTGTGAGTTTTTCTATGAATGTTAATGAAACAGTTCTGCAGGAACGAACCTGCCGCTGCAGAAAATCTGCTTTATCTTCAGCTCCAGTCACAAGTTTGTTCTTTATTGTTGAGAGAAAAGCAGACGTCTGAAACACGAGTTTGTTTATTGTTGAGAGAAAAGCAGACGTCTGAAACACGAGTTTGTTCTTTATCCTTGAGAGAAAAGCAGACGACTGAAACACGAGTTTGTTTCTTTATCGTTGAGAGAAAAGCAGACGTCTGAAACACGAGACCAACCAGAAACAACATCCAGGAAAGCTGCTTCAAAGTGCTGCAGAATTATAATAATTATAAAAAACAAACTCCACAACAATTTAAAGTCCTGAAAGACGGGTGATTTGATTTGATTTGATTTGATTTGACATCTTTATTGACAATGGAAAATGTATAAATACATAGGCCACACCATCATCAAAAGGATAAAAACACAATAAAGCAGGAGCTTATTTCCATTGCGGTCCTTTAAGATATGTGTGTGGGTAAACAATGGTCTGCTGAATGAAAGTGTGGTGTACGTCAGGACATGTGGGAGAAAATGTGGACTGCGTGGGTCGGCCTACCACGCCAGGGAGAGAGATATAAGGCAGGAATACACACATTTAACATACATTACAATACAAAGCAGATACGAATCCAATTTTAAAAAACTATGCACCAGAATATTTTTCAATTAACCTACACCCATCTTCTACCCCTGATAATCCAGGTCCTCACAAAAGTTTTAAAGGAAGCAGAGGAGCTAGTGGATTTCAGATCTTCAGGTAGGCTATTCCAGGCCAAGGCCCCGGTGTACAAAAATGAACTTTGACCCCCTTTTGTCCTGAACTTGGTCGGCACCACATTGGTGGAGCTTCCTCTGGTAGCATGTCCATGAATACTATTGACCCTGGTAAAATAGTTAATTAGATATTTTGGCACCGGCTTGTGTAATATTCTGTGTCTGGGTGTATTTCATTCAGAAATATTTAAATCAACTGTAACTGCACGTGGAAGTTCTGGCAGAGCAACGGCGTGATTACAGGTTGTCCAACCTGCCGGGATGAGAGGAGTTGTGTCTTAAACGTGTGGTTAAATTCTCCTGGTTAAGGTGAGCGGTGGACGCTGCAACGTTGAACAGAGAACAACTGGACTTCCCTTAGAAAGTTAGAGAACAGAAACAAATCTCAAAAACACCTAAGAGACATCTAAGAGACATCCCAGAAACACCTCAGAGACATCTACGAGACATCCTAGAAACACATCGGAGACATCTCAGCAACACCTTGGAGACATCAAAGAGACATCCTAGAAACACCTGAGAAACTCCTCCGAGCCTTCAGCAGAACGTAACAGCACATTTCTGTCCCATGTTTCTTTTTACCACTTTTATGGGAGAAAATTCATATTAACTCAACAATATTTCATCAAGTTCTGCAGGGAAATAAAATCATTTGTTGCTGGTGTTTCATTTTCATTTCCATTGATAAACTCATCAGTTCTGTGATCTGTACTGTGATCAGGTTTCTGTTCCCTGTTCAACGATGACGAGATGAACTCGGCTGATCCTTCATCTGCAACCTCAGAAAATATATCTGAGATCAGTTTCTGGAAAATTAGTTTAAAATTAGAACAATGTTTTCTTTTTAAAACATGATCTTTGGTTGGTCTATGTCCTGGACATTACTGAGGTGTGAGAGGAGCAGCTGGGTGAGACGGTGGGTGTTTTGAGCTTAGCTATAATCCATTTTAGTGCGCTCACTCACAAGCTATAAATGTTTCAGCTTCCCACGCGGAACCCGGGCCAGACCAGACCAGACCAGACCAGACCAGACATCTGGTATCAGGTTCCTCTTTTCTTTTTTTTTTTTTGTGCGTTTTTGCATGCGTTTTTTCGTGCGTTTTTCGTGCGTTTTTTCGTGCGTCTTTTCGTGCGTTTTTGTGTTTTTTCGTGCGTTTTTGCGTGCGTTTTTTCGTGCGTTTTTCCGTGCGTTTTTTCGTGCGTTTTTTCGTGCGTTTTTGCGTGCATTTTTTCGTGCGTTTTTCCGTGCGTTTTTTCGTGCGTTTTTCCGTGCGTTTTTGCGTGCATTTTTGAGTGCGTTCGTGCGTGCGTTCGTGCGTTTTTGCGTGCGTTTTTTCGTGCGTTTTTGCATGCGTTTTTGCGTGCTTTTTTGCGTGCGTTTTTTCGTGCGTTTTTGCAGTTTTTTTCCTCTTTTTTCCTCTTTTTTTCCTCTTTTTTCCTCTTTTCCCCTTTTTTCCCTTTTTCCTCTTTTTTCCTTCTTCTTTTCCCCTTTTTTTTGCAATTTTTTCCTCTTTTTTCCCTCTTTTTTTCCTCTTTTTTCCTCTTTTTTCCCTCTTTTTTCTTCTTTTTTCCTCTTCTTTTCCTCTTTTTTCTTTTTTCCTCTTTTTTTTCCCTCTTTTTTCTTCTTTTTTCTTCTTTTTTCCTCTTTTTTTCCTCTTTTTTCCCCTCTTTTTTCCCCTCTTTTTTTCCCTCTTTTTTCTTCTTTTTTCCTCTTTTTTCCCCTTTTTTCCTCTTTTTTCCTCTTTTTTCCCTCTTTCTTTCTTCCAGACCAGACCAGACCAGACCAGACCAGACCGGGGGATGTTTTGGGCCGGGAGTCGAGGCTCGCTGAGCTTCCAGAGGATCAGGGCTCATCCCGACCCAGACGCTTCCAGGTCCTGATCCACTGGTTCACATAAAACAAACAAAGAGGGGAAATGTCCATGAAGGAAAAGTCTGAGTGAGGAAAACCTGGAGGACGGTCTTCATACCTCCAAAGTGAAGTCTTCTAAAAAGGTCTTGAACGGTTTTCAAGGTCAAAGACTCCATCAAAACCACCAGTTTAAACATCTAAAACAGGGAAATGAGCAGGGCTGGGGATCGATTCAAATATCAAGAATCGATTATCAAGATTTGATTCGAACCGATTCCGATATTGATTTGGGTTAGTGTTATTAAAACTGTTTTTTGAGCTGTTGCATGAATGATGTGACTGTAGTTCTGCAACATATTAATACTAGTATTATATTGAGATTCGACAGCAAGTATTGCAGCTAATGATGCTGTAAGGACCAATCAGCTCCCAGAATGCTGATAGAACTGAAACAGAAACATCGTGGGTCAGAAATACCAAACAGATCCAGGGAGGAAACAGAGACGGATTAAATCGCTTTTATTTTTTCCCACATTCCTTTTTAATCTTTCTCCATTTTCTGTGTTTTTTGGTTTTTCATTTTTGAGAATTTTTTTTTTTTTTTTTTGGGCGTAAACAAAAAAATACCAAAAGTTGTAATGTAATGATGGAAAAAAACTTTAAACATACAAATCGATTTTTAGGGATTAATATGAAAATCGATTTAGAATCGGAAAATCATTTTTTTCAACATGGGCCTAGAAATGTTCTGGGTATGGGTCTCTGGAAAGCGTCTAGAGACAACTCTGTTGTATTAGACGCTATATAAATAAAATTGAATTGAATTGAATTGAATTGAATTGAAATGATTTCTGGGAGTCTGTCTTTGTTGTTACGAGACCAGATTTGAGCTGTTGGAGACACGGATGCTGCTCGTTTGGTGAAGGAAAGAAGAAATCACTTGCTGTCCGGCCGTGGAAGAACTTCAACACCCAACCCAGTTCGGACCTGGCAGAGGAAACGGCCGGTTCCAAGTCACCAAGACTTGAACTCCCATAACATATCTACATTTGCTACGCCGACGACACACAGATCTACATCTCCAAACCCACTGCTACTATTCCTCCCACCTCCCTCACCAACTGTCTGGATGAAATCAATACTTGGATGAGCAAAAATGTTCTAAAACTCAACGGCAATAAAACTGAGGATCTTCTCATCGGCTCCAAATCCACCCTCTCCTGCTCCACCATCACCATCCATGGCTTCTCCTGCTCCATCACCATCCACGGCTTCTCCTGTTCCACCATCATCATCACCATCTTCTCCTGCTCCATCATCACCATCCACGGCTTCTCCTGCTCCACCATCACCATCCACGGCTTCTCCTGCTCCATCATCACCATCCACGGCTTCTCCTGCTCCATCATCACCATCTTCTCCTGCTCCACCACCACCATCCACGGCTTCTCCTGCTCCATCACCATCCACGGCTTCTCCTGCTCCACCATCATCATCACCATCTTCTCCTGCTCCACCATCACCATCCACGGCTTCTCCTGCTCCACCATCACCATCCACGGCTTTTCCTGCTCCATCATCATCCACGGCTTCTCCTGCTCCACCATCACCATCACCATCTTCTCCTGCTCCACCATCACCATCCACGGCTTCTCCTGCTCCACCATCATCATCCACGGCTTCTCCTGCTCCATCATCATCCACGGCTTCTCCTGCTCCACCATCACCATCCACGGCTTCTCCTGCTCCATCATCACCATCCACGGCTTCTCCTGCTCCACCATCACCATCCACGGCTTCTCCTGCTCCATCATCACCATCCACGGCTTCTCCTGCTCCACCATCACCATCCACGGCTTCTCCTGCTCCATCATCACCATCCACGGCTTCTCCTGCTCCACCATCACCATCCACGGCTTCTCCTGCTCCACCATCACCATCAACGGTTTCCCGGTTCCCTTCTCCTCTCAAGTCAAGAGCCTCGGCATCATCCTGGACAAAACCCTTTCATTTGCACCTCATATTCACAACAATCACCCCGACTGCATTCTTCCACCTCCGGAACATCTCCAGACTCAGTCAAGCACTGAAACCCTGGTCCACTCTTTCGTCACATCCCGTATTGATTTCTGCAACACCCTCCTCACTGGCCTCCCTACCAAACTCACCAACAGATTGCAAGTCGTTCAGAACTCGGCCGCCCGGATCCTTACACGCACCAAGTCATCAGACCATGGAACCCCCCCCAACCCTGGTCCTAGAGAGCCGCAGTCCTGCATGTTTTAGATGTTTCCCTGCTTCAGCACACCCTCATACAAGGAACTGTGTCACTAACGTTACCACCCTGACGGCCCGCGGGCCATAATTTACAAAACTAGGTCATTTCCAAAGCTCATATGTTACGTCAGGTGCTCACGCGACATATCTTTGGAATGCTAAGATTCTTGTGATTCCACCGATATAAACCATTTCAGGATATAGTCATAGCAGCTGGTACATATCGACACCACAAACAAACAAACATTTGCGCAAATGACGCAACTTACCAATGAAGCCTCATAGAACACGTCCGGTCAGAAATATTCCCAGAAAAATGGTCTGGTTACAGTCAGAAAGGTCCAGTCGATCCAATCCAGTAAAGTATTTAGTCCAAAATACATTATTATACCAGTAAATATCCACAAACAGCCACCGCATCATTTGAAATTAGTCGCTCAATGTCCAACATGTTCAAAGTGTAATGGCTGTAACTGGGCTTTGCACGTCTCCACACAAGATATTTTGTACTCAAAATGGAGTCTGCACCCCCTCCTTTTGATTGACACCTCATCCAACCATACAAGAGCTTCCCTGTCCCCTCCACCGACTACAAAAGCGAATGATTACCTGTATGCAAATTAAGCGCACGTCCGGCTTTTGTCATGAAAAAAATGAGCCAATTGGAACCAATCGTGCTGATGACTGGCAGATTGTATAGCCAATGAAATTCTGAAAACAACAATGTGCCGCTTCATGGGGTGGGAATAAAACCCACAACCAGGAAGTCCATGCGTAAAGTGAAATCACTGCAGCGATTAAAACGTGCGTCCGTGTTTTGACTCTTTTATATGCAAAGTTTTCAGTAACTTTTTTTCAGCAATCTTGATAGTGAATCTGATACATGATAGGATACCTCTAAGTGTCAGCTTTCATTAGAGGCCAAAATGATGACTGTACGTTGAAAGGTTCAAGAGTTATGCCCATGGTTATCCAAGTGTCTTTTTGGCGTCTCCAAATGGCCATTTTTGGAAAGGTCTAGACATAATCTTACAAAAAACATGTGTAAAATACTCATTTTTTGTGGTATTGTTATTAAATTTGAACTTGCACTATATAAGGCTTCATTCTGTAGTACCATTGTGTTTTCCAGCTAATAAGTCGCAGCTACACTCATCTGCAGACATCTGGTTACAAAACAAATTTCCGGGTGAAATAAAAACCTTCTATTTCGGTCTGTTCAAACTTAGATTACTCAATGCTAGTAGCACTTACAGTGCTTCTGACAGTTGGGGGAAAAACCTCAGAGTATTACCTTTCAAAAGAGACCAAAAACCATCCATGTATTCCAAACGGTTCAAGAACAGCTTTCAATTTACTTTTGGTACGCCTTGGATAGGCGTTTTATGCAAAATTATGCAAATTTGACAGGAATGGACTTGTCCAGACCTTGATGAGAAACTGATGACAACCATTAATTAGAATCAGGTGTGGTGATGCAAGGAGACATTTAAAACCTGCAGGACTGTGTCACCCCTAAATAAAATGAATTATTATTAGGGCCTGAGCACTTACAGTGCGAAGGCCCTATTGTATCTGTAGGAATTTTCCTCTTTTTCTTTTTCCTTCTTCCGACGAAATGAGGGTCTTTTTTCCCCCTAAACGTGCCCCAAAAGTCACAAAATTTGGCACCAAGCCAGGCCTGGTGATAAATTTGATATTTAATGGTTTGCATTAATGGGCGTGGCCTAATGGCTCAACAGCGCCCCCTAGAAAACTTTGTGTGTTATACATCAAAATGTGCGTCTCCATCCTGCGACGATGCGCATTACTTTTCTCAGTCAAAAGCGTTACCGTGGCGACGCTAGACGCCAAAAAGCGCCCCACCTTCATCTGATTGGTCCATATTTGATAGTTCCTACTTTCTGCTATAACTTTTGAATGGTTTGACATAAAGACTCGTGGGTGGTGTCAACGGACTCGGTTTTGAGTACTTGGAACATAATTGGTGCAAATTAGCCCTGTCCCTTTTTCTGATTGGTTGATATCTGATAGTTTCCTATTTTCTGCCAGAACTTTTGAATGGTTTGATATAGAGAGTCGTGGGTGTTTCATCCACTAAATGTCCAGTTCTGAAGAATCTACATCAAGTCATACAAGCTTCCACTGCAGCCTGAACGTGCACAAGGGTGGAGGACCCGTTCATCGCTGCTTGCAGCTTTAATTATTATTATTATTATTATTATTATTATTATTATTATTATTATTATTATTATGTTAATCCAGCTTCGTGGAGACGAATCTTCGGTCCGTCGGAACCAAATAACTAGGGGTGTACAATATATCGTGCCACGAAATTTTGCGATACAAAAACGTCACGAAACGTGTCGTGGAGGTGACAAAGTGTATCGCGATATTGGGTTATTAATATTAATATATTGTGTTGACTAGTAACGGCCGCGCCTCGACCCGCGGACCAAAATCTTCCTCCGCTCAGAAGAAACTGGTTCCGTTTTGGTCCCGATCACGGGACTCTTGGGGGTTTTGAGCTCTGAACTTTTACTGATGTAAGGCTGGTGTAGAGTTAAGCCGTACCTTATTAAATTAAACCTTTTTGGGGTGGTGAGTCGGGGAAACTTCTGCTGAGTTCCAGTGTACTTTAATGTCCCTCAACAGTGTAGGATTTTAGAACATCAACACAGAACCTAGTGCCGTACTGTGGCGTATCACTCCGCCCAATCTAAAACAGACTAATCACTACAGATAAACTGACTAGTGTCATTATAGTCCCTGATTTACATCAGAATATAAAGAATATATTTATAAAATAATGAACCCTGAATTACCAAAATAACCTTCTTAACAAAAATAAATCTCCTCTTACACTTATAAGGTGAGCATGAATCAATCTGTTTTATGATGTAAAATTGTATGTATTTATTTACTTTTATTTAATTTTAGTTGTTAAATTTCTGGAAAAGAAAAAAGTCATGTCATACATGAGAGAAACTATTCAGTTTGTGGCAAAATATTTGTACTTGTATGAAACTGAAGATCATAATGCAAACCTGACATTTACTTTTAGTTCAGTTTGTGGAAAATGGTTGGCCTGGCTTTCTCTTTAAAACTTAAACAGTTATAAAGCATTACAAACTGTAACAATAGGGCAAACGTACAGTATTGTTTTGTATTTTGTGTCTTTCAAATAAAAGAAAGTTTTTTATAGTCATATGTTCCTCATTCAAGGTTGTTAAAAAAATACTACTATATTATCATATCGTATCGTTATCGTGAGATTAGTGTATCGTTACACCCCTACAAATAACCAAGAAACATCTGAGTTTCTGGACATTTCCATGGGAAAGCTTCACCAGTGTGACCTGAATCTGTGTGTCTTTAGCACATTTTTATTTATAGAAGTAAACAGAAGTGTTGTTCTCTCTTTCTGGGCCCAGATTGAGCAACAGAACCAGAACAAGACGGGCTTCCTGTGCCAGACGGGCCTCGGCCGTCTCTCTGGGTTCTGCGGGTTGGACAGCACATTCCTCCAGAACCGCAGGTTTGATTCCTGGCGCCGGCCTCGCTGGGCCGAGCAGGCCCGGCTCCCCGACGGCTGCCGGTTCCACCGGGTCTGGACCCGGGAGGATCTGCTTTATTTATGGATGTATTTATCAGGGATCCCCATCAGTCGTCACTGCAGTGGAGAATATTCTTCCTGGGTCCAACGTTAACACATACAACAATAAAATACAATCCTTACAATTAAAACACAACTAAACCTAAACTAAAATGATCTGAGATGTGATGGAAGAGTATTAGGGCCAGGCAGGAGGAAAATAAAAATAATATTTTAGAGGAGGAAGATTTTTTTTTTCATTATGCACTTTGAGAAAAACGTTGAAATGTCGGGAAAAAAGTCGAAATGTCGAGATTAATGTTGAAGTACAATTTCAAGAAAAAAGTCGAAATGTCAAGAAAAAAGTCGAAAAGTCGAGAAAAAAGTCGAAATGTTGAGAAAAAAGTCGAAATGTTGAGATTAATGTTCAAGTACAATTTTGAGAAAAAAGTCAAAATGTCGAGAAAAAAGCAAAAATGTCGAGAAAAACGTTGAAATGTCGAGATTAATGTTGAAGTAGAATTTCAAGAAAAAAGTCAAAATGTCAAAAAAAAAGTCAAAATGTCGAGAAAAAAGTCGAAATGTTGAGAAAAAAGTCGAAATGTTTAGATTAATGTTCAAGTACAATTTTGAGAAAAAAGTCAAAATGCCGAGGAAAAAGTCGAAATGTTGAGAAAAAAGTCAAAATGTCGAGAAAAAAGTCAAAATGTCGAGAAAAAAGTCAAAATGTCGAGAAAAAAGTCAAAATGTCGAGAAAAAAGTCAAAATGTCGACATTAATGTTCAAGTACAATTTCGAGAAAAAAGTCGAAATGTCAAGAAAAAAGTAAAAATGTCGAGAAAAACGTTGAAATGTCGAGATTAATGTTGAAGTAGAATTTCAAGAAAAAAGTCAAAATGTCAAAAAAAAAGTCAAAATGTCGAGAAAAAAGTCGAAATGTTGAGAAAAAAGTCGAAATGTTTAGATTAATGTTCAAGTACAATTTTGAAAAAAAAGTCGAAATGTCGAGGAAAAAGTCGAAATGTTGAGAAAAAAGTCAAAATGTCGAGAAAAAAGTCAAAATGTCGAGAAAAAAGTCAAAATGTCGAGAAAAAAGTCAAAATGTCGAGAAAAAAGTCAAAATGTCGACATTAATGTTCAAGTACAATTTCGAGAAAAAAGTCGAAATGTCAAGAAAAAAGTAAAAATGTCGAGAAAAAGGTCGTAATATCGAGAAAAAAGTCGAAATGTCGAGATTAATGTTGAAGTAGAATTTCGAGAAAAGTCAAAATGTCGAGAAAAAAGGCGAAATTTTGACTTTATTCACGAAATTTCGACTTTATAATTGAAATTGTATTTCAACATTAATCTCGACATTTTGACTTTTTTCTCGAAGTGCACAATAAAAGAAAATCTTCTCTCAAATGTAATTTCTCCTGCCTGGCCCTGATTCTCTTCCGTAGAGATGTGATGGAATCGTCCCCCGAGCAGACGAGAGGACGGTCGGACGGGAAACACGACTTTTGGAGCCAAGGTCCAAGATCAGCTGAAGAAAAACCATAAAAATCTTCTCTGCAGAATAAACGGTCTTCCCTCTCCGACCCGGTTGTTTTCCCACTTGGAAACTACCGTTAGAGAAGATTCCCCTCCATGAATTTAAGGTTGTTACAACTCATCGCCAGCGAATGATCCACAGAGACGTAAATTACCGTCTTTTATGGGAATCACAGGAAGGTCAAGCCAGAGGAACAAACTCATCAGTGAATCAAACTTCTGTCAGAAAACCTCCTGTAATCGTGCAGAAGGGAATTAAAAAGCCCCAAATCCCCCCGTCTTTATCTGCTAAAACGTTTCTATTAATAATCCCAATGATCATAATAAAATAAATAATAATTCTGCAGTCGTTTGAGCCAAATAAAGCTTTTATTTACAGCCCAGAAAATTCCTGCAATCATGGAAACACTTCAACAGAGTTTCTGTGGAAGATATTTCAACAACCTCAGACAGCGACATATAACTTAGTTTACAGCGCAGATATTTATTCAACAATTAAAAAAAAAAAAAGAACTAAAAAGGATTTATAAGATAAAAGTAAATAAAGAAAATGGCCAACCCTTTCCTGCTCCCGGATGATTTCACTTTGGTTTCTTTATGAGCGTATAATCATCTGTGTTAACACAACACCAAGAGGGTAAGAGGTCAGCAATGGTCTCAGAAGAGCAAGTGTCGTCTTGAAAAGGCTCGTGAAACCATTTCCAAGCGATTTATGGTTCTACAGTAAGAAAGACACGTGACTGACTGGGTCATGTGACAGGAAATGATCCCAAACACGACAGCAGATCTACGTCGGAATGATGGGAAATAAAAGAATCAAGGATCTGGAATGACCGAGAGTTCCTGCTGCTGATGAATTATGGGTAATTAGTGTTTCCCAGATATTTTATCGTCTTTATTTTCTATAAGAATAATGTCAGTGTGAAACTACAATAAGACGACTCTTATTAAGGTTTTTACAGAAAAACAATAACGTGGAGAAATGATGCAGATGCACTTTACGTTCTGGAACTATTTGACTAAAAGAAAAAGATTTAATGGCCAAAGTGCTGAAAGTGAAAAAAAAAGGGCTACTTTTCATGCAGTTAATGATATTTTTAGAAAGTCCCAATGGCAAAAATGAAAAAGGTCACATGATAATGAAACAGAATAAAACAAGACAAATCTGTGCATCTTCACCGTCAACACAAATCTTAAAAGTGAGGTTTGGTCTTCATTTAAAGCTACAGTAAAAACCTCGGACAACTAAACAATAATGAGCACAGATGAACATTAAAATACACTTAAAACGGAAAACGGAAAGAAAAAGTTCTCGATGCAACAGGAGATAGTTGGAAGACTATCAGAATATTCTGTAAATCCCTTTTATTCCCAAAATCGCATTTTGTAATAAATTTTGCCGCATTATGTAATAAGTTATTACATTTTGAGAAGATTATTACAAAATGCATGTGGCAGGGTGGAGGAGCTGCAGCCACTCAGGCTGACGGGACACAGGTGTGGCAGGGTGGAGGAGCTGCAGCCACTCAGGCTGACGGGACACAGGTGTGGCCCGTCAGCCTCTCCACCCTGCCACAATGCACTTGCAACTTTTTTATTCTCTAGAAAATGTAATAACATGGTGCATTATGTAATAACAATTGTAAAGCATAGTTTATTTGTTTGTTATCGGCCTACGTATATAATTCCAAACTTCAAATAGGCAACTACCGTATTTTCGCGACCATAAGGCGCACATAAAATTATTTTTTCTTTTTAAAAATGTGCTGCGCGCCCAATGAAACGGTGGTCTATGTGCGGCGACCCGGTGGTTTTTTTCACACATCATGCGTGGGCTAATGTGTCTGCTGGGACTGTTGTTCGGGCTTTTGCAAAAGCCGGCATTTCCGAGGCGCCGCACGGCACAGAAAGTGACTGACAGCGAGGAAATTGGGACTGGCGCAGCTGAATTAGCGGAGCTCTTTAATGCAGAAACAGAGGATGAGACTTTGAAGGGTTTGATTAATGTAAAAACTGAAATAAAATACAATCAAACTAAGTTTTGTTCCCGCTCTATTTTTAAATAAGCACACTTGTGTGCTTGTGTGTGTGTTTTGCGGCGCACGTGTGTGTTTTGCGGCGCGTGTGTGTGTTTTGCGGCGCGCGTGTGTGTTTTGCGGCGCGCGTGTGTGTTTTGCGGCGCGCGTGTGTGTTTTGCGGGGCGTGTGTGTGCAGCTCCGTGTCTGTAGACAGCGCCTTTTGGGTCAGTGCGCCGTATATGTGTGTTCTAAATCCAAAAATTACACACAAAAATGAGGGTGCGCCTTTTCACACGGTGCGCCGAATGGTCGTGAAAATACGGTAGTTATATTTGAAGTTTTATACATAGATTTATTGGGCTACATAACTCTGAGGGAAATTGCATAAAAAACAAGAAAAGTCACTCTTGTATAAATTCATTGTTAAACAAACAACAATAATATGTATTATTACATAATGCACCATGTTATTACATTTCCTAGAAAATAAAAAAAGTTGCAAGTGCATTTTATAATAATCTTCTCAAAATGCAATAACTTATTACATAATGTGGCAAAATGTATTACAAAATGCGGCTTTATGACAAAATGAAATGGAAAAAGTTATTACATTTTGGACGTTTATTACAAAATGCAGCTCAGCGAGGCTGAACCTGAACCTCCTGCAGCTCCTGGACCTCCTGCAGCTCCTGGACCTCCTGCAGCTCCTGGACCTCCTGCAGCTCCTGGACCTCCTGCAGCTCCTGGACCTCCTGCAGCTCCTGGACCTCCTGCTGCAGGAGGATACGTGAAGGTTGGACAGGAAGGTCCTCCTGGGATTGGTGGGGTGAGAACCAGAAGGTTCTACAAAGCGGGTCCAGGTTCTGGTTCTGCTCCTCAAGGCCGACCAAAAGCCTCCCGGAGGAACCGGGTTCTCCAAAAATGAATCTTTCTGCTGAAGCTCCACAGTTCTTGAGAAGTTCTGCGGCTTCAGGGAAGGTTTGCAGCCTCCAGAGAATCTCCAGAGAAGCTCCAAAGAAGCTCCAGAGAAGCTCCAGAGAATCTCCAGAGGAGCTCCAGGACTCCACAGGCCTCCTAGAGGATCTCCACGTGATTCTAGAGGAGCTCCACATGATTCTAGATTCTACAAACCCCCTGAAGCTCTGGAGAAACTTTCCTTGAGATCTAGAAGGAATCGGTTGCTCTACAGAAGCTGCCATGGAGGCAAATGGAGCTCCAGGAGAACCCTGCAGCTCCAGAGGAGCTCCAGGAGAACCCTGCAGCTCCAGGAGAACCCTGCAGCTCCAGAGGAGCTCCAGGAGAACTCTGCAGCTCCAGGAGAACCCTGCAGCTCCAGAGGAGCTCCAGGAGAACTCTGCAGCTCCAGAGGAGCTCCAGGTGAACCCTGCAGCTCCAGAGGAGCTCCAGGAGAACTCTGCAGCTCCAGAGGAGCTCCAGGAGAACTCTGCAGCTCCAGAGGAGCTCCAGGAGAACCCTGCAGCTCCAGAGGAGCTCCAGGAGAACCCTGCAGCTCCAGAGGAGCTCCAGGAGAACTCTGCAGCTCCAGAGGAGCTCCAGGAGAACTCTGCAGCTCCAGAGGAGCTCCAGGAGACACGTGGAACTTCTCTGGAGCTTTAGAGAAGAGAACCGGCTCTGGAGAACCGGCCCTGGAGGCTTGTAGCTCCTATAATGTAATAATTTCCTGAAAATGTAATACAATTTGCACTTAACTCAATTGAAAATGTAATAAAACCCAATAATGTAATAACTTCACCAATAATGTAATAAAATATCCTGACTGATATTGTAATAACATTTTTACAGATAATGTAATACCTTATTAAATTATTGGGAATTTATTACGTGCTACTCAAAGTCTGCAATTTAACCCAATAGTTATTCTGGTGTTTCAAATCCAGCGTATATAACATTCTTAGATTCTTAAAACACAAAATGTAGAACTCTGAACTGAAAATGAACATATATATTACATTATTTGTCGAGTATTACATTATCAGTTTGGAAAAATAAAAAGACCCACCTGAAAATGTAATAAATTCCCAATAATGTAATAAGGTATTAAATTATCGGGATAAATGTAATTACAATATCAGTCAGGATATTTTATTACATTATTGGTGAAGTTATTACATTATTGGATTTTATTACATTTTGGATTGAGTTAAGTTTAAATGTTATTCCATTTCCCGGCGTTATTCCGTCCAGAACTAGAGCCGGGTGCAGTTGGCGAAGCTGTCGGACATGATGATGTTCTTGTAGAAGTTGTCGGTGCGGGTGGAGCAGTAGCCCTTCACCTTGTCGATCATCTGGCTGACGGGGAGGATGGAGGACGAGTTCGGGTTGGGGTTCTGGTTCTGGTCGCCGTCCGAGGACGACAGGGACACGCACTTGGCCGGGTTCTGGCCGGAGTGGCTTTTATCTGCAGGAAAAAACACAGAAAACAAGCCGAGGTCAGAGCGGCGGAACTTCACAGGCGACCGGCCAGGATGTAATTTCCTTTCAGACGTCCCTCATATTGAAAGATTTCATGCTCCCGCTGCAGGTTGAGACTCCGTCGGGGGAACGGTTACAGTTTTAATTAAGATGGTATGTTAGCCGACAGCAAGAAAAACATGACGGCTCAGATTACACGGTGATATTTGCCCTGCATTCTTCAGAGCTGCCTACCGACCGGAGGAGAAGCAGGAATGTGCTGAGCTCCAAACAGATCCCGGGGTTCTGTGGTCGTTAGGGCTGCCACCTTTTAGAAATAGAAATAAAAGGACGCCCCGATTTCAGCAGAGCAGGCACCAAAAAAATAAGGGACATCCACAAAACTTCTAAACTGCATAGAAATGTACTTATTTTATATGAAAAAAAGTGCTTTAATAGCATTGAACTTGCATGACTGTACAGACAGACAACCATGTAGCAACTGAATTAGCCTCCTATGCTACGTATGTAACATCAGCCAAGATGTAGAATATACAGGTGAAGAATATGGTGTAAAAGTTAATTTATTTCAATAATTCAACTAGAATATGGTGTAAAGGTTAATTTATTTAAATAATTCAACTAGAATATGGTGTAAAAGTTAACTTATTTCAATAATTCAACTAGAATATGGTGTAAAAGTTAACTTATTTCAATAATTCAACTGGAATATCGTGTAAAAGTTAATTTATTTAAATAATTCAACTAGAATATGGTGTAAAAGTTAACTTATTTCAATAATTCAACTAGAATATGGTGTAAAAGTTAACTTATTTCAATAATTCAACTGGAATATGGTGTAAAAGTTAATTTATTTCAATAATTCAACTAGAATATGGTGTAAAAGTTAATTTATTTCAATAATTCAACTAGAATATGGTGTTAAAGTTAACTTATTTCAATAATTCAACTAGAATATGGTGTTAAAGTTAATTTATTTCAATAATTCAACTAGAATATGGAGTAAAAGTTAATTTATTTCAATAATTCAACTAGAATATGGTGTAAAAGTTAATTTATTTCAATAATTCAACTAGAATATTGTGTAAAAGTTAATTTATTTCAATAATTCAACTAGAATATGGTGTAAAAGTTAATTTATTTCAATAATTCAACTACAATATGGTGTAAAAATTAATTTATTTCAATAATTCAACTAGAATATGGTGTGAAAGTTAACTTATTTCAATAATTCAACTAGAATATGGTGTGAAAGTTAACTTATTTCAATAATTCAACTTAAAAGGTGAAACAAATATATTACATGTGAAGGTCAGAAAATTGGAATATATCACAAAACCTTTATTTGTTATAATTTTGAAGATTGAATTGTTTATTGATTTCTTAAAATATTCAAATTTTTGGAGATTTTTTATTTGGGGTTTTCATAAACTGTGAACCATAATCATCAAAATTATAACAAATAAAGGGTTGAAATATCTGACTTTGAATGTAGTGGGTACCATTGTTTCACCTTTAGTTGAATTTACTACGAATGAAGTTTTGCAATATATTCAAATTTTCTGAGCTTCACCGGTATATTATGACATCAATAAATAAGAGCATAATATGTGTCCGTATTGGTTCAATACGGAACGCAACTTTTAATTCCCAATTACGTAACGATTCCGTATTTCCAGGGATGGGCTGCGACGCCTAGTGGTCGTCCATCGATGAGCGGAACCGCGTTCCGATGCGGCATCGACGCGTAAACAATCCAGAAATGTGGAACCCGCAGACAACAGCACCTTTATTTACTTTTTAATTTGTAAAAATAGTTTGATAAATTCAAATTAGAAACAGTCATGTGCAAAAGTGGATTAGCTAGGTGCTAATGCTAACTCTGTTCATTTCTGCCGTGACAGAACCTGTTTTAAACTTCTTACAGTTGTAGCCTTGACGGTTTAACTAAAACCGTTAAACAACAGAGAAGGTAGTTCCTCTTATAAGTAGCTACGTAGGTTCCTACGTAGGTACTGAAAGATCCTGTGTTCGTTTGTCTGGCGAACCATAAGAAAACTAGTGGAATAGAATCAAAGCTAATACAAGCTTTTATTATATCAAGCTAGTGCTGGGCGGTATGACCAAAAATTTATATCACGGTATTTTTCAAAATTATATCGGTTTCACGGTATATCACGGTATTTATTTTTTCATGCACAACTGTGTGTTAACCACATTTTCTAATGATTTGGAAAGGAATTGCTGCAGTAAATTGTCTTAGAATGGCCTATCAAATAAATTTGATTTAGGCATGCTTTTCAAAGAAAAAAATCTTTTACAAAATTACAAGGTAGAAAATATTTATTGAACATAAAAAACTGAAATTTTTTTAATTTCCCAGCATTATGTTGTTTTGCTTCAACCTCCTGGTGAATGTTGGTAAAATTCTTAAGGGGTTAGTTTTTGGTTGGCCAACGATTTATGTTTGTGGTGCAGCCGTTACGGGAGCGGCCAGTCTATTTCCTTATATTACAACGCCGTCATTAATTGTTCGGTTTTTTCCCACTTATTCCACCGAACACCGAAAGTGGTTTTTTTGCCATTTTCGGCGGAACAATTTCGGTTACCGTGTCCAGCGGCGCTACGTTCCCAACGTTGTGTACGCTACTGTACATACTCACCGGTATTACAGTATATGAAAAATTCATATCATGAGAAAAATAAACACCGGTATTGGGTATGAACCGGTATACCGCCCAGCACTATATCAAGCACAATGTTCTTTCCGGCCGAAAGGTACATTTGACTGAGACCACAGAGGTAGGAGAGAAATGCACACGGTGGTCATCAGTCCAGTTGAATTTATACTAAAAGGGGGGTGTTCTTTACACCTGAATCTCATTGGTGGAGCAGCTACAGGGAAGACCCCACGAACGTGTCACTTCCAGCTCTACATCTCCTTTGTTCTTCTCTCACCTGGGGTGCCAACCCAGAACACAGATAAGACCCCCCAATGCTAAACCACCTGTTTCCCCCCATTGTCTCCTCTCAACAAATGGTATGTATTTGAACTGACCTCTGCATCGTAAGAAAGCAGTCGAGCCGTCTATCGAGGCTGACTCTGTGACTACATGAAAGCAGCTGCCCTATAGCTGAACTGCTGAATAGGAGATTACTTTGCATATATAAAGAAAATCACCAGCGTTAGACTCTTCGAACTTTTAACAATTTCATGAAATCCTAACAGTACGTACCTAAGAACCCAGACTGCTAGTCAACAGTCAACTAGCTAACTAATAAGCCAGACTGCTAGTCAACAGTCAACTAGCTAACTAATAAGCCAGACAGCTAGTCAACAGTCAACTAGCTAACTAATAAGCCAGACAGCTAGTCAACAGTCGAATAGATATGTAGGAACCAAGGCAGCTAGTCAACAGTCTAACTAATAAACAAGACTGTTGGTCAACAGTCGAATAGATACATAGGAACCAAGACAGCTAGTCAACAGTCAACTAGCTAACTAATAAGCCAGACAGCTAGTCAACAGTCAACTAGCTAACTAATAAGCCAGACAGCTAGTCAACAGTCAACTAGCTAACTAATAAGCCAGACAGCTAGTCAACAGTCGAATAGATATGTAGGAACCAAGGCAGCTAGTCAACAGTCAACTAGCTAACTAATAAGCCAGACAGCTAGTCAACAGTCAACTAGCTAACTAATAAGCCAGACAGCTAGTCAACAGTCAACTAGCTAACTAATAAGCCAGACAGCTAGTCAACAGTCGAATAGATATGTAGGAACCAAGGCAGCTAGTCAACAGTCTAACTAATAAACAAGACTGTTGGTCAACAGTCAACTAGCTAACTAATAGGGATGCACCGAAATGAAAATTTGTGGCCGAAACCGAAACCGAAAATAATAATAAACACTTGGCCGAATACCGAACAATACCGAACATGGTTCTTCAGCAGTTTTTCATTTATTTTGCCAATTTTTTCAATAAATTTGATTTAGGCTTTTCAAAGAAAAAAATCTTTTACAAAATTACAAGGTAGAAAATATTTATTGAACATAAAAAACTGAACATTTTTTAATTTCCAGCATTATGTTGTTTTGGTTCCACCTCCTGGTGAATGTTGGTAAAATTCTTATGTGGTTACTTTTTGGTTGGCCAACGATTTATGTTTGTGGTGGAACAGTTACGGAGCGGCCAGTCTATTTCCTTATATTACAACGCCGTTATTAATTTTTTGCCATTTTCGGCCGAACAATTTCGGTTACCGAACAATCGGTGCATCACTACTAACTAACAAGCCAGACAGCTAGTCAACAGTCGAATTGATACGTAGGAACCAAGACAGCTAGTCAGTCTAACAGTCTAACTAATAAACAAGACAGCTAGTCAACAGTCGACTAGCTAACTAATAATCCAGACTGCTGGTCAACAGTCGAATACGTAGGAACCAAGACTGGCAGTCAACAGTCAACTAGCTACCCAGGAACCCAGACCACTAGTTAACAGTCAACTATACGTAGGAACCAAGACAGCTAGTCAACAGTCGACTAGCTAACTAATAACCCAGACTGCTAGTCAACAGTCAACTAGATACATAGTAAACAAGACAGCTAGTCAACAAGCTAACTAATAACCAAGACTGCTAGTCAACAAGCTAACTAATAATCCAGACTTCTAGTCAACAGTCGAATACGTAAATGGTAAATGGCTTACACTTATATAGCGCTTTCCAGCTGTACTCCTACAGCCCCAAAGAGCTTTACACTGCAAACATTCACGCACACATTCACACACCGGTTGTCGGCGGAGCTGCCGTACAACGGCGCTGGCCTGACAACCGGGAGCAACTGGGGATTCAGTGTCTTGCCCAAGGACACTTTGGTGGACACAGGAGGAACTAGGGTTGGAACCACTGACCTTCAGGTTCATGGGAGAACGCTCTACCAACTGAGCCACCTACCCCTTATCCTACGTAGGAACCAAGACAGCTAATCAACAAGCTAACTAATAAACAGAATTATTTCAAATCAATAAATCAAAAGAAGCTTCTTGAAGTGATCAGATCCAATCGTAACTGCGGTGTGGAACCGGAGGAGCCTCACGCCGCGGTGCCGTTAGCACCCGGAGGGATTCGGTTGGGCCTCAGCTCCGGAGCTGTTTTGTTAAAACCTCAGAGGAGACGGGGGGTGTTTGGACGGGCGGTTGGTGCACGATCAGCGTTCAGGTACCGAGCTCCGACCTCCGACCCCGGCAGGAGCCGCCAGTAAAAACACAGAGAAGGTGTTTAAATTCCTGTGAAAACTCGACTCGTTTTAGCTGAAATACGTCCAAAGACCTGAGAGACGCGGCGCGAACCGCTAATAGAACCCATGAATCAACCCAAAACACAAGATTAATGCGGTTTAGCGTACGTGGGGGTCGCGGTGTAAAAACATCTTAGGCTCAAATCAAACCCCCGGACACACGGCTGTTGGTTTAACTCTCGTTTCATCAAACCACGTCAGACGCTGCCGATACGCTACGCCCTGGATTTGGTTTGGAGCTTCACTCATGTTCTCAATCTGTTTGCTCAGGTTTAGGGAGGAATAACAGCTTTAAATAATTCACTTTAAATACAAACTTGGTTGGTTTGTCGGCTCCTTCACAACCCACAATGCACCGCTGGGCTGTCTACAGAAACATGTTTAGCTCTAAAAGGACAAAAGGGCATCGAACCTCCTACGAACTACAAACAAAACATTTTGCATTTCAAACAGTGGAGTCAGAATATGGAACAGACTGAGTAAAGAGCTGAAACTGTCCAAGCATCTACAGGTTCAAAAGAAAATACAAAGAAAAGATTTTTGCCAAATACAGGGAAGAGGAGACATGAGGTAGTGATTGTATGAGGATTCATCATAATGTACGTATATAAAATGGTATATATAATAATGATTAGGAACTTTTTAGGAGCCCCTGAGGAATTGTTGAGGAACCGCTGAGGAACCCGCTGAGGAACAGCTGAGGAACAGCTGAGGAACAACTGAGGAACAACTGAGGAACAACTGAGGAACAACTGAGGAACAGCTGAGGAACAGCTGAGGAACAACTGAGGAACAACTGAGGAACAGCTGAGGAACAACTGAGGAACAACTGAGGAACAACTGAGGAACAACTGAGGAACAACTGAGGAACAGCTGAGGAACAATTGAGGAACAACTGAGGAACCGCTGAGGAACAACTGAGGAACAGCTGAGGAACAGCTGAGGAACAATTGAGGAACAATTGAGGAACAACTGAGGAACCGCTGAGGAACAACTGAGGAACAACTGAGGAACTGCTGAGGAACAACAGAGGAACAACTGAGGAACAGCAGAGGAACAACTGAGGAACAGCTGAGGAACAACTGGGGAACCGCTGAGGAACAACTGAGGAACAACTGAGGAACAGCTGAGGAACAACTGAGGAACAACTAAGGAACAACTAAGGAACAACTGAGGAACAACTGAGGAACAACTGAGGAACAACTGAGGAACAGCTGAGGAACAGCTGAGGAACAACTGAGGAACAGCTGAGGAACAGCTGAGGAACAGCTGAGGAACAACTGAGGAACAACTGAGGAACAACTGAGGAACAACTGAGGAACAACTGAGGAACAGCTGAGGAACAACTGAGGAACAACTGAGGAACAACTGAGGAACAACTGAGGAACAACTGAGGAACAGCTGAGGAACAACTGAGGAACAACTGAGGAACAACTGAGGAACAACTGAGGAACAACTGAGGAACAGCTGAGGAACAACTGAGGAACAACTGAGGAACAACTGAGGAACAACTGAGGAACAGCAGAGGAACAACTGAGGAACAGCTGAGGAACAACTGAGGAACAACTGAGGAACAGCTGAGGAACAACTGAGGAACAGCTGAGGAACAGCTGAGGAACAACTGAGGAACAACTGAGGAACAACTGAGGAACAGCTGAGGAACAACTGAGGAACCGCTGAGGAACAACTGAGGAACAAGTGAGGAACAAGTGAGGAACAACTGAGCAACCACATGAATAAAGACCCAATCAATCAAACTGAATCCTGGTTCATGCGTCTCAATAAGGGTTTTGGGTCCCGGTTTTAGGTTCCAAGTCTGTGGTGCCGCTCGGTTTGAGACGTCCTCGTCCTACCGGAGGAACCGCTGCGGAGTTCCACGGCGCCAGAGTCATTTGCTCCGCTTGGGACCTGTTTGGGACCCGTTTGGGACCCGTTTGGGACCCGTTCTAGGGTTTATCTCACGCGGTTGGACGTGTTGGACCTGAGGACGCGTCCTCGTCTTCCGTGGAAACATTCTCGCGGGATGTTTTGCAGATATATTTGTACTTGTTCGATGTTTCCTGTGAAATCCGAGCCCCTTCCTGGACGATAGTTCCAGCGCCAACTTTCCTTCTCATTGTGGCTTTTTTGGAACCAAGTCTTGAGGTTTTCCAGATTCCTCACTATTAAACTATACTTATATATGTACATATATGTACCATTAAATGCATTAAACGTCTCCTGCCAAATGGGCCCCACATGGAAAGCTTTGGAGGTTTCACGGTGACCTGTACAGACTTTGAGAGGGATCTTCAGGGGCTTAAGGGGGTCCAGGTGGGAGGAACCCAGCTCAGCCGTTTTTAAGCTCATGTCCATGTAGTTGTTGCATTGTGTTCATTATGTCTTCAGATTGATAGCTTTGTGGTTTTCTTTTGTTCAGACAAGGATCCGAGTTTTTACCTTCAAACTTTACTGACTGCGATTCAATGCAGTCAATAACCCTTTTAAAACCTGAATATTGGCAATAACCTGAATTTGCACGGCCATGTAAACACCAATAACCCCTTTGAATAACCCGAATTTGCTCATATTCTGGTTTTTAAAAACCCGAATATGAGCCCTGGGTTACTCCTTTTAAAACTGAATATTGGGTCATGTAAACGCCTAACGGAATATCCCCATCAAACAGAACAGGAATTTGTTTTCTGCATGCTCTGTTCACAAGGAATCCTGGTCTTTTGAGTCCAGGAAGTTCTTATAAACACGGAGAAACCAAGACCAGGAGGAGACTAATCACTTCATAAATGTAATGAAGGATATGAACATTTCTGCATTTGTAGACGGTTTGACGATGTATGTTTTATCGCATGATTGACAGGGTATTTCATGTATTATGTTGCATTTTTTGTTGTAATCTGTTTTGTCCTTTGGGTGCACTAACATCCGTCTGAGTTTTTTCTGTGGTTTGACCGGTGTGTTGATATTGTGTTTGCGCATGGCTTACGCATACGGTAGAGTCACTGTCCCTCTGTTCTCCGTCTCGTTGGTGGTTCTTTTTCTCCTTCTTTGGTTCCGTTTCTTTCCTCCTGACTTGTTCTGCTCCTTTTTTTATGGCCCATTGTGGGTATTGACATGCTTTTAATGCTTGTTGGATATGTTTCTCCTCCATTGCTCTGTCCTCCGGGTCCGTGATTATTGTCGCGCGTTCGTCTAACGTTCCGATGACTGAAATCTTGTGAGCTGTGGGGTGTTCCGATGTCCATAATAAATATTGATCAGTGTGGGTGGGTTTCCTGTGGATTTTTATTTTGATATCTCCGCTGTCTGTGTGGTGTATTTTTATGTCCAGGAAAGTATGGTGGCCGAGACCCGCCATTGCTGAAAATTAAAGAAACTCTGCAAACAAAAAGAAAAGCCGCCGCAAATAAAATAAACGCTTAGTAAATAAAATAAACGCTGCAAACAAAAAGAAACGCTGCTACAAATAAAAGAAACGCTGAAAATATAAAGAAACGCCGCTGTAAATAAAATAAAAAAAACTCCGCAAATAAAAAAGCCACAACGGAAGTGAATTACCGGGGACTATTTTTGACGATGCACCGGTGTTGCACATTAAAAATTACACGTAGCGACGTTGAACACTAAGCTTTTCACTTATTTTCTCTTTGGTTGTTCTTCTTATTCCTCGCTCTTCTTATTTCTTCCTTTTCACTTACGTCCTCTTCTTCTTCTTCTTCTCCTCTCACGTAAAAAACACTGGTGCATCAGCAAAAATAGTCCCTGGTAATTCAATTCCGTTGTGGCTTTTTTATTTGCGTCGTTTCTTTTTTAATTTGCAGCGGCGTTTCTTTATATTTGCAGTGTTTCTTTTATTTGCAGCGGCGTTTGTTTTATTTGCAGTGGGGTTTCTTTATATTTGCAGTGTTTCTTTTATTTGCAGCTGCGTTTGTTTTATTTGCAGCGGCGTTTCTTTATATTTGCAGTGTTTCTTTTATTTGCAGCGGCATTTGTTTTATTTGCAGTGGGGTTTCTTTATATTTGCAGTGTTTCTTTTATTTGTAGCAGTGTTTGTTTTATTTGCAGCGGGGTTTCTTTATATTTGCAGTGTTTCTTTTATTTGCAGCGTTTCTTTTATTTGCAGCGGCGTTTGTTTTATTTGCAGTGGGGTTTCTTTATATTTGCAGTGTTTCTTTTATTTGCAGCGGCATTTGTTTTATTTGCAGTGGGGTTTCTTTATATTTGCAGTGTTTCTTTTATTTGCAGCAGCGTTTGTTTTATTTGCAGCGGGGTTTCTTTATATTTGCAGTGTTTCTTTTATTTGCAGCGTTTCTTTTATTTGCAGCGGCGTTTGTTTTATTTGCAGTGGGGTTTCTTTATATTTGCAGTGTTTCTTTTATTTGCAGCGGCATTTGTTTTATTTGCAGTGGGGTTTCTTTATATTTGCAGTGTTTCTTTTATTTGCAGCAGCGTTTGTTTTATTTGCAGCGGGGTTTCTTTATATTTGCAGTGTTTCTTTTACTTGCAGCGGCATTTGTTTTATTTGCAGTGGGGTTTCTTTATATTTGCAGTGTTTCTTTTATTTGCAGCAGCGTTTGTTTTATTTGCAGCGGGGTTTCTTTATATTTGCAGTGTTTCTTTTATTTGCAGCGGCGTTTGTTTTATTTGCAGCAGGGTTTTCTTTATATTTGCAGCGTTTCTTTTATTTGCAAAGCGTTTCTTTTATTTGCAGCAGCGTTTGTTTTATTTGCAGCAGGGTTTCTTTATATTTGCACTGTTTCTTTTATTTGCAGCAGCGTTTGTTTTATTTGCAGCGGGGTTTCTTTATATTTGCAGCGTTTCTTTTATTTGCAGCGTTTCTTTTATTTGCAGCGGCGTTTGTTTTATTTGCAGCGGGGTTTCTTTATATTTGCAGCGTTTCTTTTATTTGCAGCGGCATTTGTTTTATTTGCAGTGGGGTTTCTTTATATTTGCAGTGTTTCTTTTATTTGCAGCAGCGTTTGTTTTATTTGCAGCGGGGTTTCTTTATATTTGCAGTGTTTCTTTTATTTGCAGCGGCATTTGTTTTATTTGCAGTGGGGTTTCTTTATATGTGCAGTGTTTCTTTTATTTGCAGCAGCGTTTGTTTTATTTGCAGCGGGGTTTCTTTATATTTGCAGCGTTTCTTTTATTTACAGCAGCGTTTGTTTTATTTGCAACGGGGTTTCTTTATATTTGCAGTGTTTCTTTTATTTGCAGCGGCGTTTGTTTTATTTGCAGCAGGGTTTTCTTTATATTTGCATCGTTTCTTTTATTTGCAAAGCGTTTATTTTATTTGCCGCTGCGTTTCTTTTTATTTGCAGCGTTTCTTTAATTTGCAAAGCGTTTATTTTATTTGCAGCGGCGTTTCTTTTTATTTGCAGCGTTTCTTTAATTTTCAGCAATGGCGGGTCTCGGCCCCCGTAGGAAAGCGATGGTGTTGTCGGTCTCTTCTTCATGGGTGAATTGTTTGCTTCCGGTGGTGTCTATTGCGTTGAGGTGAGCTGTAAGTTGCTGCGTTTGACAGGTTTTTATTTTTTCCAGGATGTCGTCCTCGTACCTTTTCCCCAGCGTGGATTTGAAGGTAAGAACTCGGATCCTTGTCTGAACAAAAGAAAAGCCCATAGTCATGTCCACGTAGCTCACCTGCCTCCTCCACGGGTCCATGTATCTGGTCCTCACAGACCCCCAGATGGGATCCATGATGCTGAGATGAAATGGGGGTGGGACCCTCAGAGATGTCCATCATCCCGCCAACGTCCCCCCAACACCTGGTCTCCATCAGACTCCGCCGCCGCTCTCTGACCCCGCAGGAATTAAGTGCTTTCAGCTTCTCCTACTTTGGCTTTTCCCTTTTTTTTCCTGGACATTTTTTGGACCAGACCCAGTGCCCTTGTCTCAGAGTCCACATGTGCGAGCGCCAGCAATGCCACAGATAGACAAAATACTGGCACACGTGTTTTAACGAAGAATTTAGAAAGTCAAAAAGGACTTTTGGACGTCCATGAATCCACCTAGGTCCAGGTCTGGACTTGGACCAGGTCGTCCCAGAACCGGGACTCTTTTATTCTCCATCAGTCTGATGTAGATCTGTCACATGACCTGTTTCAGTTCCTGTGACAGCATTAAACTCCAGACCATCATGCGTCCACCGCCGTGCTGGACAGTGGCTCTGATTCTGCTTGGGTCCAGATCTTCGGGTCCTGACCTTGGTGTTTGATCTTGGTGTCTGATCTTGTGGCCCTTTTTCCACTAGTACCTACTCAGCGCTTCTACTCGACTCGCCCCCATCTTGCGCTTCTCCACTACGGTCCGAGACGGGTAAAGGCTGTAGCCAAGCAAATTTTTGCTTGTTACTGTTCTTCTCTGATATTTATATAAAATAAAAATGTCTTTACTACTATATATGTAAACCTTATTGGTCCTCCTTTTCTGGTTTAGTTTTGCTTTTGTTAGTTTGCTTTTTTTATTGTATCAATTTTAGGTAGCTTTATTTCTTTTCTTTTTTTTAGACCAAAAAGGTTTAGGCTGAAGCCTCATGGCTAATTTTGCCTATTCTTTTCAACAAACTACACAACGAACAAAACAAATAAAATGAACAAAGAAGAGAAGAAAATAAATGTGGTCACTCACGATCAAGATCATTTATATTAGTGTTCTATATTCATCTATTATTTTAGAGTTATAATTTTTTTTTAATTTGTAAATTGAGCTACTTTTTTTTAGTTCCTCGTCCAGGCGGTTCCACAGTTTCACCTTCGACACTGAAACACCTTGATATTTTATGTGTTCTTGGCCATTTCTGCTCAAAAATGCCCCATACAGGACTGTCTCAGAAAATTTGAATATTGTGATAAAGTTCTTTATTTTCTGTAATGCAATTAAAAAAACAAAAAAGTCATACATTCTGGATTCATTACAAATCTACTGAAATATTACAAGCCTTTTATTATTTTAATATTGCTGATTATGGTTTACAGCTTAAGATTAAGATTCCCAGAATATTGTAATTTTTTGAGATAGGATATTTGAGTTTTCTTTTTTTGAGTAGAAATATTGGATTTATATTTGTTTGATAGTTGTTCCCCCATACTTCCACACAGTAACTGATGTGTGGAAGTACGAGGGAACAACACAGTAGATACAGTGAGTTCTGGTCCAAATTTGCTTTCATTTTGTACAGTACAGCTATTGTTTTGGATCATTTTGATCTTAAGTTATTTATGTGAGGTTTCCAGTTTAGTTTGCTGTCAGTTATGATGCCTAGAAGAAGAAGAAGGTACTTAGCACCGCCCAGATGTTTTCTTTCCCCCCCGGCGTTATTTTCATGCTGAATACGTAATGCCTGGAGTTCCCACCTGTCTCCTATTATGTTTTGACTCCCATGATCCCCCGGGGTGGGGAGCCCGTCAGCATTAATGCATACCTGAGCGCCGCCCGCCCGCCCGCCCGCCACCGCCCGCCAAACCGCTGAGGTTTACGTTGTTGGAGCCGCGCCGAGGGACCCGCGCCAGACCAATCAGACGCCAGCGTTTGGGGTGCCAGATCAAACACGAGCGAGGCGAAGCGACCAGGAGCGAGACACGGAAACCTGGCAGTAATTAAGTGTCTAAAATCACGGCATCAGCCGCCGGCTCCGCCGCTACGCGTCTCCTGAATCAATCACGCTGGCTGGCGTGGGCCGCAGTCACGACTTCCGCTCCCATGATGCACCTGGCCTCGACTTCTGCTCCCATGATGCACCGGGCCTCGACCTTCCCTATCCCATGATGCACCTGGCCTCCACTCAGGTCAGCTCTCACCTGAGAACCTGCAGCTACTGGTCCATGAGCCCGGATCTTTCTGACCCCCCAATGCTCCTCTGATCTGCTGCAGCTTTTCATCTTCATCATCACAATCTCCATCATCTCTAGGTAGTGTAAACTCTAGTCAGTGTTGCCAACTTAGCGACTTTGTCGCTAGATTTAGCGACTTTTCAGACCCCTATAGCCACTTTTTTTCAAAAAAGCGACTAGCGACAAATCTAGCGACTTTGTCTGGTGTTATTGGAGACTTATCTGGTGGGCAGAGCAGAGAGGAGAGGAGACCCTCACCACTCCGCGTCCAGACTGCAAATGAAATGCTCTTGCCCAAAGCCGCCGCTGGCTTGCAGAGCGGGATGTAAATGTAAACGTTTCTTTTTTCTTTTGGGTCACTTTGCCGGTCCCAAGCCCGGATAAAGGAGGAGGGTTGGTTGTAGAGCTAGCAATTTCACCCTACATAACAATCTTTTGATTAAATTTGCTGTTATAACATTTAACAATAAAGGACAAAACTGATGTGTGTAATGTGGATCTAGACAAAGCATTAAAATCATTAAATGTTGTTAATGTTGACTTGAAATTTTTTTGGAAATGTTTAGTTCTAAACATATTTAGGGTGTTTTTTACTCACTTTTGTCTCTCCCACGACGTTATTCCTCTCCTACAGCGTCCATTACAGTTATATGCAAATTGCCAATTATGCAAATTAGGCGATGACGTCATTTAGCGACTTCTAGCGACTTTTGGGACAGACAATAGCGACTTTCCTTACTGAGGAGTTGGCAACACTGACTCTCTTCTCCATTACCATTTTTATTTATTATAAATATCTCATAACTATCATTTTTGTCCATCGTTCCTGTAGTTTCCTGTGCCGGCCCCCCTTTTTTCTCTTTTGTGCATGTTTGCAGGCTGGAGCTTCAGGAGCTGCATGCCCCCCCCACCCCTCTAGTCATCCCGTTGCTGCTTCCACCTGCCTGCTGTGCTGCTGACGTCCCTGACCCCCCAGTCTGGCCTTCGGCAGGAGGGTCCCCCCTTATGATCCAGGTCCTGGTCCAGGTTTCTTCCTCCTAAAGGGGAGTTTTTCTTGCCACTGTTTGGCTTAAGGCCTTTCTCCCACTAGGGGAGACCCGGACCAGGGTTAAGGGCTCCAAGAGCCGGTTCTGGACCCGGTCCAGGCTACTGCTTTCCTGCCAGATCCAGAGATAAACGCGGGACGCATTAGTTTGTGGTCTAGAGACGCGGGACAGACGTCTCTGGGGTCCTGAATAAAAGATGAGCAATCAGCCGCCGGGAGGTTTCTCTGCAGCTGAGAAAATAAAACCCTCCGGCTGCTGCTCAGACCTGGACCTGGACCTGGACCTGGACCAGGACCAGGACCTGGACCTGCAGTTTTTCCACTAGCACCTACTACTACCTACAAAAAGCTGAGCCAAAAGTTGCACGAAGCAGGATTTGTAGGAACACCAGACCAGATCAAGCTCTGCTGGAAGACGCTGGAAAAGGCGACTTCTACTGGGCTGTTGATTATCCTCCGTGCTGCTGTTATTGTTGTTGTTTTGGATTTGGATACAGGAAGAAGAAGCAGAAATGAGGGGAATTGCGTCATGACGTTCTCCGTAGTCGCTGGTTTGATCCAGATATCCCAAATGATTAATCACCATGGATACAGGGATAACCCTGTTAGCTCACGCATGGAAACTAAACTTAAAACATTTCTGTTTAGTAAAGCCTATAGTTAGTGTTTAGTAAACCTCTAGCTGGTGTTGGTAAATCTCTAGGTAGTGTAAACTCTAGTGTGTCAGAGTCGCTCCTGTAGTTTCTTGTGCTGCCCCCCCCTTTCTCTTCTCTTTTTTCTTGGTGCAGCATCCTCTGCCGGTGGCGAAGAGCATCTCTGAATGCAAAACACCGGATCCTGCAGTGTGGGAGTGAGAGGGGCAGGGTAACGGCCCCTTTTGGGCGGGGGAGAGGTTTGTCCGTCAAGGTTTCTTCCTCCTAAAGGGGAGTTTTTCTTGCCACTGTTTGGCTTAAGGTTTTTCTCCCACTAGGGGAGTTTTTACCTGCCATTGTTTATGTAATAATTGCTCGGGGGTTTATGTTCATGTTCTGGGTCTCTGGAAAGCGTCTAAAGACAACTGTTGTATTAGACGCTATATAAATAAAATTGAATTGAATTGAAACAGATTATTTCCAATGTTTCAGTAACTGGAATATTGACCGTAACCTCAATTTTGACTGCATGTAAACGTAGTCACTCCAATACGTCACAGCAGCTTCACTCCAACCTCCTACTTCTGCTCCAGGCGCTGGATTGTTATGGAAAAGAAACCAGGCCGAGCTGAGATGAGCTGTGCAGGTGCCAGAGCAGGGGTCGGCAACCCACGGCTCTTTAGCGCCGCCCTAGTGGCTCCTGGAGCTTTTTCAAAAATGTTGGACCTTTTTTTTCTTCTTTTTTTTCTTTTTTTTCTTCTCTTTTCTCTTTTTTTCTTTTGCTTTTTAATTTCGACTTTTTTCTTAACATTTCGACTTTTTTCTCGACATTTCGACTTTTTTCTCGAATGGAGTGGAAGATTTTTTCTTTATTGTGCATTCGAGAAAAAAGTCAAAATATCAAGAAAAAAGTCGAAATGTTGAGAAAAAAGTCGAAATGTTGAGAATAAAGTCGAAATTTCGCATTTTTTCCTCAACATTTCAACTTTTTTCTCGAGATTGTACTTCAACATTAATCTCGAAATTTCGACTTTTTTCTCAGCATATTTACTTTTTTCCCAAACTGCATAATGAAAAAAAATCTTCCCCCAGTTCTAACTAATATAGAAACATGCAGCATGTGTTTCTTCATTCTAATTCTGATACAAGACTTTTCATTTTTTGCGGCTCCAGACATATTTGTTTTTTGTGTTTTTGGTCCAATATGGCTCTAAAACATTTTTTAGATAGCCGACCCCTGGGCTAGTAGGTGCTAATAGGTGCTAGTAGGTGCTAGTGGGTGCTAGTGTTAAAGGGCCATAACGGCTCTCACATCCCTGAATGAGTGGGTGGTGCACACGCCTCCACGACCCGTCTGAAGTTTAGTAAGTTTACAGCAGGAACACACATATTTACAGTCTGATACGGTTGAATTATTGTTCATCCAGCGTTCGTTATCTCCATCACTTGATTTGATCTTCCGTCCTGATAACGTCTCAGAGACGAACAATGGGCTTCTTTGTGGGATGAAATATTTAAAGTGATGAGTGAATCTGTAGCTGCGGGGCAGGTAAACGTCGGTACACGCAGCTCGGCGCAGGGACGGGGCCGCGCTAGCGCCGTAAATCTGCCGCGGGGCCTAAACTTCCCTCACAATCTGCAGATTCCCTGGAGGATTCGCAGCCCAGGAATTTGTTGACGACCTCCGTCTAGAGAGCACATGTTTCCCCACAAGCAGCTCCGAGCAGCGCAGACGCCCCGGCGTTCTGTCAGTCCATGCTAGCAAATCCACGCTACCCGTCCACAACTGCTACTTTGTGGTTCTTCACACTCGATCTTCAAAGTTTGATTGCCCATCATTTCTTGCATCCCTTCAGTCCACGCTGAAAAGTATTGTGATTTTAGATTTTGCCCCCTACGGAAAAGTATCAGGGCCGTGCAGGAGAAAAAATATCTTTAGTCATACAAGCTTCCACTGCAGCCTGAACGTGCACAAAGGTGGAGGACTGTTCATCGCTGCTTGCAGCTTTAATTCTAACGTTTTTTTTATTGTGCACTTCGAGAAAAAAGTCGAAATGTCGAGAAAAAAGTCGAAATGTTGAGAATAAAGTCGAAATTTCGCCTTTTTTCTCAACATTTCAACTTTATTCACGAAATTTTGACTTTTTTCCTCGACATTTCGACTTTTTTCTCGACATTTCGACTTTTTCCTCGACATTTCGACTTTTTTCTCGACATTTCGACTTTATTCTCAACATTTTGACTTTTTTCTCAACATTTCGACTTTTTTCTCGACATTTTGACTTTTTTCTCAACATTTCGACTTTTTTCTCGACATTTTGACGTTTTTCTCGACATTTCGACTTTTTTCTCGACATTTTGACTTTTTTCTCAACATTTTGACTTTTTTCTCATCATTTCGACTTTTTTCTCGACATTTTGACTTTTTTCTCGACATTTCGACTTTTTTCTCGACATTTTGATGTTTTTCTCGACATTTCGACTTTTTTCTTGACATTTCGACTTTTTTCTCAACATTTTTTACTTTTTTCCCGACATTTCGACTTTTTTCTCAACATTTTGACTTTTTTCTCGACATTTTCGACATTTTTTCTCGACATTTTGGACTTCTTTCTTGACATTTTCGACTTTTTTCTCGACATTTCGACTTTTTTCTCGACATTTTGGACTTCTTTCTTGACATTTTCGACTTTTTTTTCGACATTTCAACTTTTTTCTCGAAGTGCATGATGAAAAAAACCAGATGAAAATGCTGGTCATGTGACGATAACGATAATTAAATATATAATGCAATATCATCGGCGAATAAAAAACAGACTAAAATATAGATTACAAAATAAAAACTCTTTCGTTGACCAAAACGAGACGAAATGTTCCACCAAAAATCTTGAATATCCATGTTTTTAACTATCTCAAGAAGAGACAAATCTTTGTATCCACTTTCCGACATAAACGTGGAAAAGAAAACCCAATGTGTCGTGGAAAAAGAAAAAGATAAAAATACATATGTTGTACACTCAAATGAGTCTTCTGTATCTGGAATTAATGTATTCTTGAGTCTATAAGGTAACAATATTATTTATTATTAAAGCTGCAAGCAGTGATGAACGGTCCTCCACCCTTGTGCAGGTTCAGGCTGCAGTGGAAGCTTGTATGACTTGATGTAGATTCTTCAGGCCTGGACATTTAGTGGATGAAACACCCACGACTCTCTATATCAAACCATTCAAAAGTTATGGCAGAAAGTAGGGATTATAAAATATTGACCAATCAGATGAAGGGGGGGGTGCTTTTTGGCGTCTAGCGTCGCCATGGTAACGCTTTTGAAAGAGAAAAGTAATGCCCATCGACGCAGGATGGAGACGCACATTTTGATGTATAACACACCTGGGTGCACATTACGGTTCAGGCTGCATTAACTGCCAAAGGAATGGCATAAATTTCGCCAAAATTACACGATTAATTCATAATGTTCAAAATGGCCGACTTCCTGTTGGGTTTCGGCCATGGCGCCAAGAGACTTTTCTTTAAGTTGCGACATGATACAGGTGTGTACCGATTTTCGTGCATGTACGTCAAACCGTATTGTGGGGCTTGAGGAACAAAGTTTTCTAGGGGGCGCTGTTGAGCCATTAGGCCACGCCCATTAATGCAAACCATTAAATATCAAATTTATCACCAGGCCTGGATTGGTGCAAAATTTGGTGACTTTTGGGGCACGTTTAGGGGGAAAAAGCCCTCATTTCGTCAGAAGAAAAACGAGAACGAGAAAAACATTTCCTACAGATACAATCGTACTGTAAATGCTCGGGCCCTAATAATAATAATAATAATAATAATAAGAGAACCTTGTTTGACAGAACGCCGGTTCCTCTCGCCCGGCGGCTCAAGGACTCCCTGAAACTACTAAGAGGAAATGAAAGCTGCGTTTTGGGGGAGATAAGGCTGGAACTTGATACTTCCAGGGAAGCAGCGATAATCATCTAATTGACACGGAGGCAGAGGAGATACCTGGAATCAATCACTGTCCACTCTAATTCCTCCCGTCTCCTCCTGCGGTCGGGGAGAAGTTTCCTGTCGCATGAGATAAGTAAATAAGTGCAGCAGCAGCAGCCGTGTTTAGAAACCCCCCCGTGTGTAACGTAAGAACAGCATCTCCTGATCGGTGGTTGTGGTCCGGCCGGCCGGCGCCGTGCCAGCGTTTCTGTTCGGGGTTCTGGGTGGGCCGACGACGCCGTCATGGACGGAACTTTAATTAATAACAGACGAGAGCTGGAAACACAGAATCTGCAGGAAAAGGTTGTTGTTTTCAGAGGATACGAGCTACAGGTACGGAAGAGAATTAAGCCTGATTTAAGGTTCTGTGTTAAACAAACGCAGAGCCTACTCCGTCACCGTGATGCCGTTGCCGTGACGCCGTTGCCGTGACGCCGTTGCCGTGACGCCGTTGCCGTGACGCCGTTGCCGTGACGCCGTTGCCGTGACGCCGTTGCCGTGACGCCGTCGTGAATCCTCCGGACTTCTCTGTCACTCCATTTCTCCGCGGTGCAATACACCCCCAGAGCGCTAGTTGATACTTTGTTTAGCTTCCGTTTTTTCCGGTCACAGTGAATCGAAGAGATAAGGACAACTATTGTGTAAAAAAACAAAACAACCCCCCAAAAAAAAAAAACACAAAGAGCACTGAAAGTTCATGACTGCTTCACGAACCGGGACCGGAAATGTCAATCACCAATCACAGCCCTCTCGGTCTGCGTTGTGTCTGCGTTGTGTCTGTGTTGGGTCTGTGTTGTGTCTGTGTTGGGTCTGTGTTGGGTCTGTGTTGTGTCTACGTTGTGTCTGCGTTGTGTCTGTGTTGGGTCTGTGTTGGGTCTGTGTTGTGTCTGTGTTGGGTCTGTGTTGGGTCTGTGTTGGGTCTGCGTTGGGTCTGCAATGTGTCTGCGTTGGGTCTGTGTTGGGTCTGTGTTGGGTCTGTGTTGGGTCTACGTTGGGTCTGTGTTGGGTCTGTGTTGGGTCTGCGTTGGGTCTGTGTTGGGTCTGCGTTGGGTCTGTGTTGGGTCTGCGTTGGGTCTGTGTTGGGTCTGCGTTGGGTCTGTGTTGGGTCTGTGTTGGGTCTGTGTTGGGTCTGTGTTGGGTCTGCGTTGGGTCTGTGTTGGGTCTGCGTTGGGTCTGTGTTGGGTCTACGTTGTGTCTGCGTTGGGTCTGTGTTGGGTCTGCGTTGGGTCTGTGTTGGGTCTGTGTTGGGTCTGCGTTGGGTCTGTGTTGGGTCTGTGTTGGGTCTGTGTTGGGTCTGTGTTGGGTCTGTGTTGGGTCTGTGTTGGGTCTGTGTTGGGCCTGCGTTGGGTCTGTGTTGTGTCTACGTTGTATCTGCGTTGGGTCTACGTTGGGTCTGCGTTGGGTCCGTGTTGGGTCTGTGATGTGTCTGCGTTGGGTCTGTGTTGGGTCTACGTTGGGTCTGTGTTGGGTCTGCGTTGGGTCTGTGATGTGTCTGCGTTGGGTCTGTGTTGGGTCTGTGTTGGGTCTGTGATGGGTCTGCGTTGGGTCTGTGTTGGGTCTGTGTTGGGTCTGTGTTGTGTCTGCGTTGGGTCTGCGTTGGGTCTGCGTTGGGTCCGTGTTGGGTCTGTGATGTGTCTGCGTTGGGTCTGCGTTGGGTCTGTGTTGTGTCTGCGTTGGGTCTGCGTTGGGTCCGTGTTGGGTCTGTGATGTGTCTGCGTTGGGTCTGTGTTGGGTCTGTGTTGGGTCTGTGTTGTGTCTGCGTTGGGTCTGCGTTGGGTCCGTGTTGGGTCTGTGATGTGTCTGCGTTGGGTCTGCGTTGGGTCTGTGTTGGGTCTGTGTTGGGTCTGCGTTGGGTCTGTGTTGGGTCTGCGTTGGGTCTGTGATGTGTCTGCGTTGGGTCTGTGTTGGGTCTGTGTTGGGTCTGTGATGTGTCTGCGTTGGGTCTGTGTTGGGTCTGTGTTGGGTCTGCGTTGGGTCTGTGTTGGGTCTGTGTTGGGTCTGCGTTGGGTCTGCGTTGGGTCTGCGTTGGGTCTGTGTTGGGTCTGTGTTGGGTCTGTGTTGTGTCTGCGTTGGGTCTATGATGTGTCTGCGTTGGGTCCGTGTTGGGTCTGTGATGTGTCTGCGTTGGGTCTGTGTTGGGTCTGTGTTGGGTCTATGATGTGTCTGCGTTGGGTCCGTGTTGGGTCTGTGATGTGTCTGCGTTGGGTCTGCGTTGGGTCTGTGTTGGGTCTGTGTTGGGTCTGTGTTGGGTCTGCGTTGGGTCTGCGTTGGGTCTGGGTTGGGTCTGTGTTGGGTCTGTGTTGGGTCTGCGTTGCGTCTGTGTTGGGTCTGTGTTGGGTCTGTGATGTGTCTGCGTTGGGTCTGTGATGTGTCTGCGTTGGGTCTGTGTTGGGTCTGTGATGTGTCTGCGTTGGGTCTGTGTTGGGTCTGCGTTGGGTCTGTGTTGGGTCTGCGTTGGGTCTGTGTTGGGTCTGCGTTGGGTCTGTGTTGGGTCTGTGTTGGGTCTGTGTTGGGTCTGTGTTGGGTCTGCGTTGCGTCTGTGTTGGGTCTGTGTTGGGTCTGTGATGTGTCTGCGTTGGGTCTGTGTTGGGTCTGTGTTGGGTCTGTGTTGGGTCTGTGTTGGGTCTGCGTTGGGTCTGTGTTGGGTCTGTGTTGGGTCTGTGTTGGGTCTGTGTTGGGTCTGCGTTGCGTCTGTGTTGGGTCTGTGTTGGGTCTGTGATGTGTCTGCGTTGGGTCTGTGTTGGGTCTGTGTTGGGTCTGTGTTGGGTCTGTGTTGGGTCTGTGTTGGGTCTGTGTTGGGTCTGCGTTGCGTCTGTGTTGGGTCTGTGTTGGGTCTGTGATGTGTCTGCGTTGGGTCTGTGTTGGGTCTGTGTTGGGTCTGCGTTGGGTCTGTGTTGGGTCTGTGTTGGGTCTGTGTTGGGTCTGTGTTGGGTCTGTGTTGGGTCTGTGATGTGTCTGCGTTGGGTCTGTGTTGGGTCTGTGTTGGGTCTGTGTTGGGTCTGCGTTGGGTCTGTGTTGGGTCTGCGTTGGGTCTGTGTTGTGTCTGTGTTGTGTCTGCGTTGGGTCTGTGTTGTGTCTGTGTTGTGTCTGCGTTGGGTCTGTGTTGTGTCTGCGTTGGGTCTGCGTCTCATCGACGCGTAGTTACATTTATTTGGGAGGTGCAAGTCAGGCTACGACGTAGGTTTAAAGCAGTACCATAATTCAGCCTTTAGGGCCATGGAGGAGAAAAAATATTTGAGAGGGGTTTTTTTTAATGTGCACTTCGAGAAAAAAGTCAAAATGTCGATAAATAATGTTGAAATACAATTTCCGGAAAAAAGTTGAAATTTCAAGAATAAAGTCGAAATTTCGAGAAAAAAGTCAAAATGTTGAGAAAAAAGTTGAAATGTCGAGAATAATGTTGAATTACAATTTCAAGAATAAAGTCAAAATTTCGTGAATAAAGTCAAAATTTTGTGAATAAAGTCGAAATTTCACCTTTTTTCCTCAACATTTCAACATTTTTCTCAAAAGTATACTTCAACATTAATGTCGACATTTCAACTTTTTTCTCGACTTTTTTCTCAACATTTAGACTTTTTTATAATTTTTACAATTTTACATAATGAGAAAAAATCTTCCTCTTCTCTTCTTCTTTATTTCTCTCCATGGCCCTAAAACTCTTTTGTAGCAGGAGTCCCGCCTGCTGCTAGCAGCCAATCAAGTACCTGGAAACGGAGGGTTACACGGTAACCCAGGTTCTCTGAGTGGAGAGACTGACTCTCCACTACAGATTAATTTCATTTATCTGTATGGGAACTGACCTCGAACGAGGCAGTCTCGTGGAATACCTCTTTAAGACACACGTACTGGTGGCCCTGCCTCCATGCCAATCACGGGGCTACATAAGCCCCCCGTGGGCAGTGCCACCCTGATTTAATTTTTGATTGACACGACGTTCAGAGCGGCTCTTGTGTGGAGAGTCAGTCTCTCCACTCAGAGAACCTGGGTTACCGTGTAACCCTCCGTTCTCTTTCGTGTTCGAGACTGACTCTCCACTACAGATTAATTTCATTTATCTGTATGGGAACGCTGTAAGACACACCGCGAAGAACGAGCAGACCAGCCGCCCCGCGGCAGCCAAAGCGGTTCAACCCCAAATGAGCCCGCCTATCGAAAAAACTCCTATACTAGCCGTATAACTCGTGGCCTAGGCGCGAGACGCAACCTAGGCCCAGCTGACCCCGCCAGACGCAGAAGGCCAGTCAAATAAGACGTCACGGCCTAGGCGCAAGACGCAACCTAGGCCCAGCTGACCCCGCCAGACGCAAAAGGTCAGTCAAATAAGACGTCACGGCCTAGGCGCAAGACGCAACCTAGGCCCAGCTGACCCCGCCAGACGCAAAAGGTCAGTCAAATAAGACGTCACGGCCTAGGCGCAAGACGCAACCTAGGCCCAGCTGACCCCGCCAGGCGCAAAAGGTCAGTCAAATAAGACGTCACGGCCTAGGCGCAAGACGCAACCTAGGCCCAGCTGACCCCGCCAGGCGCAAAAGGTCAGTCAAATAAGACGTCACGGCCTAGGCGCAAGACGCAACCTAGGCCCAGCTGGCCCTGCCAGACGCAGGCCAGTCAATAAAGTAAAATAGCCGGCCAGACGCACGGCTAGCCGAAAACCCAACATCACCCCGAGCCAAACCGAGGCGACCGGAGGCACGGTGAGAACGAGCTGTTCTACTGCGCAGCGCCCAGGACACGCTCCGCGAACGGAGTGCCGGCTGCCATATTCATGCAGTAGAACCTAGCAAATGTGGAGGGCGCAGACCAAGAGGCTGCCGCACAAACTTCGGACAACGAGGCACCCCGCCACAAAGCCCATGAGGTAGAGACGCCTCGCACCGAATGTGCGCGCACCCGGGTCGGGGCCGGCTTGCCCGCCTGCCTGTAAGCCTCCAGAATCGTCTCCACGACCCAATGAGACAGCCGGTCCTTCGAGACCGGCTGACCCCTACAGTTAGGCCGATAACAGACGAAGAGCTGGTCCGTCGCCCTGTAGGCCCGAGTCTGCTGAATGTAGGCCCTCAGGGCCCTGACAGGGCACAAGGACGTCTGCAATTCGGCGTCCCCACCCTGCGGGGGATTGAAGGGGCGCAGGACCAAGGACTGACTAGCCTGGGACTCCCACACCTTCGGTAGGAAAGCTGGGTTCGGCCGCAGCTCCACCCCAGCATCACCCGGCAGGAACCGGCAGCAGTCTTCATGGACCGACAAGGCATGGAGCTCTCCTATCCTCTTCGCAGACGCGATAGCCAGCAAGAAGGCCGTCTTGAAAGAGAGCCACTGAATCTCGACCGACTCCAGGGGCTCAAAAGGTGCGTGACGCAAGGCCGCCAGGACTAGTCCCAAATCCCAAGGAGGGGGGGGCGGTCTCGGCCCTCTAAGTGAGGGGCGACCCCGACGGGCGCCCCGAAGGAACCGGGCAATAAGGGCGCAACTGTCCCCCGACAGCTTGCGCGGCCCGACACGGGCTGCCTTTATGGCCGACACCATCCCCCTGAGAGTCGAAGGGGACCTACCCGCCTCCAACAGTCCCTGGAGGAACAGGAGGACGTCACCAGCCCCACAAGTCAGAGGATCTAACTGCCTCGCATCGCACCACGATCGGAACACTCCCCATCTGTATACGTATGCCCTCGTCGTAGACAAAGCCCGGGCCCCCTCCATAGTGCCCACTACAGCCGGGGCCAACCCCATGGCTAGAAACTCGGCCCTTTCAGGGGCCAGGCCCAGAGCTTGAGACCCCGGGGAAAAGGATGAAAGAGAGTCCCGTGGGCTTGCGACAGGAGGTCCCGGCGCACCGGAAGCTCCCAGGGTTGACCCTGGAGAAGGGGCGCAATCGCCGAGAACCAGAACATCTGCGGCCAATAGGGAGCCACCAATATGAGGCTCACGCCCTCGACCCGGACTCTCTGAAGGACCGAGTGAAGGAGAACGAAGGGAGGGAAAGCGTAGAGGAGACCCCGGGGCCACTGATGCGCCATCGCGTCTGTGCCCAGCGGAGGGTCGTCCCTCCCCACGGAAAAGAACAGGGGACAGTGTGTTGTCGCCCTGGACGCAAACAGATCGGCCACTGCGGTACCGAACTGGTCCCAGATCTGTTGCACCACCTGGGGATGCAGTCTCCATTCCGTGGCGAGGGGGCCCCCCCGCGAGAGTCGGTCCGCAGCGACGTTCACGACCCCCGGCACGTGCATCGCCCTCAGGGACTTGAACCGTGGGTGAGCCCAGTCCCATAGTATCCGCGCCATCCTGCAGAGGCGAGGGGAGCCCAAGCCCCCCTGCCTGTTGACATACGCTGCTGCCACCGTGCTGTCTGTTCGCACCAGCACATGGCGGCCCGCCAGGACTGGCCCGAAGTGGAGAAGCGCCAGGTATATCGCACGCAGCTCCAACACATTGATATGCTGGGCCAACCAATGACCCTGCCAGCGACCGCTGACGCCGCTGCCCTCGTGGACCGCACCCCAGCCGACCGGGGAGGCGTCCGAAGACACCACCTGGCGACGCACAACAGGGCCCAGTGTGTTGCCCCTTGTCAACGTGGCGGGCTGCTCCCACCAAAGGAGAGCCAGCCGCATCTTGCGTGTCACCGACACCCTGGCCTGCCCGTCTCTTTGTGGACAGAGACCCAGTCCCAGGAAGCGCCGTTGTACCGGCCGCATATGCAAGAGCGCCAGGGGCACCACGTGCACCGTGGCCGCCATCAACCCCAGCAGGCGGAGGCACAGCTTCCAGCGCACTCTGGCTCCCAGCCGAAAGTGAGACAAGCACGTCCTGATGGCAGCCTGTCTCACCGGAGTCAGGGACAGTGTCCCCGCCCTGGAATCCACACACATGCCCAGAAATTCCGTGGACTGCGACGGCTGAAGCCTGCTCTTCGCCAGATTGAGACGCAGGCCCAGGAGATCCAGATGCCGCCGGAGTCGAGCAACGTTGTCGCGACATAGCTCCGCTGAGCGAGCACACACCAGCCAATCGTCCAGATAATTCAGGATGCGCATGCCCTCCTGACGCAGGGGACCCAAGACCGCATCCATGCACCGCGTGAACGTGCGCGGGGCCAAAGAAATGCCGAATGGAAGGACACAAAACTCGTAGACTTTGCCGTTGAAGGCAAATCTGAGGTAACGTCTGTGACCCTCCCAGATTGGAACTTGGAAGTAGGCGTCCTTCAGGTCGATGGTGGCAAACCAATCGCCCGGAAGAACCGCCTGACGGACCCTCGGCACCGTCAGCATCCTGCAACGCAGGGGTCTCAAAAATCTGTTGAGCCCCCTCAAGTCCAAAACCGGTCTCAACCCCCCATCCTTCTTGGGGACGAGAAAATAACGGGAATAGAACCCAGCCTGCCGGTTGATCTGCGGCACCTCCCTGATGGCTCTCTTCGCCAGGAGAGTGCCGATCTCCGCCGCCAAAACCCCTCTCTGCCGTGCGTCTGTCACCACCGTGAGGGTGACGGACTCTGTTTGTGGGGGCCTGTGCAGAAACTGCACCCGATACCCCTGGGTCATGGTGGAAACCACCCAGGGGTCGGCCCCGATTGTCCCCCAGAACAAGGTCTGAGCCAGGGGACGGCAAGAGGGGGCTGGGCCCCACCAACTGTCAGGGACGAGACGAGGCCGCACGGGGACCCTTGCCCCGACCTCGACCCGAACGCTGCCCGCGTCCCGCGTTCCCGCGCCGAGCAGCATCCAGCTGGACCCTCAGGTCGCCCTGATCTGACTGCCGTAGTACCGGCTGCCGCCGCGGCGCCACCTGGGGAGCCCTGAAGCCCTGCCCACGGCCCCGTCGTTTCTGGAGGCCTCCTGACAGGTCTTTGGCACACTTGCGGGCCTCTCGGGCCTCCTCGAGCAGTGCCTTGGCGTCCGGGCCGAACATGGCAGACGGCACCACCGGCAGCTTAAACAGCACATTCCGGTCTTCCGTACCAAACGATGATTGGGACAACCACAGATGGCGCCTTGCCAGCCAAACCGAGGCTGTGGCCCTACCGGACGCCACCGCCTGCTCCTGCATCAGCTTCGCCAAGAGCGAGGACACTCGATGCAGCTCAGCCGCTACACTGGAGTCCCCGCCTACCAGTCGCTTGGTTAGGTGGCGCTGGTACAGAGCCAGGATGGACCCCGTATTGACCAGCTTAGACTGCACCGCCGTGGTTGCGTGCACTCTAGTAAGCAATGCGTCCAACGGCTTAGTGTATTTGCCCGAGCACTTCGGCTGCCCCAGAACCGATGCGGAGGGGGGGGTGAAGAAAGCCCTCATGGACTGATCCACCTCGGGAGCCGGCCCACAGCCAATCTTCTGACTGTCACTCACGTTTGACAGCTGTCTACACATCCCTGACCACCTGCGGGCCTTGGACGGGTCAGTCCACTGCCGGAGGACAATATCCTCTACATCCGGCAGTAACGGGACCATTCGGGGGCGTGGCTGCTCCTCATCCTCATCGGCAAACCGGGAGGCCCCCCGGCGATGCTCGGTCGGCAGCTCGACGCCCAATGCCTGAGCGGCGCGAGCCATGATCTCATGCAGGAGAGGTGGAGGGTCCCTCTGCTCCTGGTCCTCCCCCTGCTCTTGCTCCGCCTCCCCCTGTTCTCCTTGACTGAAGGGGTCTTCTCCCTCTGAGTCAAACCCAATAATATCAACCTCATACACTGACTCCGCTGCATCGTCCATAGGCTGCTCGACAGGCTGCTCGGTCACTGAGGCGGCATCAGAGTCTGATGCGGGCGGCGGCACGGACACCGTAGCCTCCGGAGGTGGCGTAAACAATGTGCCGTCCCCCACCGACCGCCTTTGTCGTTTGGCTGGAGCCGGACCACCGCCCGAGGGGTCCAGAGAGAATGACTCAGCTCTAGCTCTCCTCACCCTGGCCGGCAAGATGAAGCAGCTCATACATGCCGATGGGTCCCGCATGGACATACGGGCATGTTCCGGTCCCAAACACAGCCGGCACATGTCATGGGCATCCTCTGCAGGCATCCTGACTTCACAGGTCTGACATAAGGGAGCCTGTGAACCGGGAGTGGCCATTGTTCACAGAGGTAAACTGTATTTATATATAATATAATATATATATATATAGATATATATAATATAGGAGAATCCTGTATATATAAATGACAGTGGTAGCCAACCTACAAACTCAACGCGTTGCCGCGGTGTAGGCTGCTAACGCCGTTGCAACAATAATATGTCTATGTGTGTAAACCACACCATATATATATAACGCCAGGTAACAGCCAGCAAACCGCGGCACAGGCAACAGTGCCCTCTCGTGGACACCGGCCGCAGTGTGGCCTGCGCTCACCCCTCCCGCCGACGCCGACGTCACGCGGAAGCGGAAGACAGATGCCGGTCCTGCTGCTAATGCTGTCCCCTGGTCGTTTGTTTACAACGTGAAGCGTGTTGTACACGGCGCCACGAGCGCTCCACCAACTAGGTCGGTTTCACGCTGAGGAACGCCGCGTACAGTCAGTTCATGAAGCGCCGACTACCAGGTCTCCCCCACCTTAGGCAGGTTTAACACAAGCAGTACGACGCGACGAGTCAACGGCGACTACTGCACCTCCCCTGCCTGAGGCGGGTTCGGTACAATGTCCCGCTGTCTGACAAGGCAACAGTGCTTCCCCCGCCGCCGGCGGGTTCGACTACCGTGCCCGGATTTTCTATGGGAATATCTGTACAGCTGGGACCACAAAGGATCCTGAGAGGAGCCCCGCAGGACCTGCTCTCTACACAAAGGTAAGCTACGATTCACAGAAACGCTTTGAGGTAACCCCACGTCTGCCAACGTGGAAATCAAATGAATCAGGGTGGCACTGCCCACGGGGGGCTTATGTAGCCCCGTGATTGGCATGGAGGCAGGGCCACCAGTACATGTGTCTTAAAGAGGTATTCCACGAGACTGCCTCGTTCGAGGTCAGTTCCCATACAGATAAATGAAATTAATCTGTAGTGGAGAGTCAGTCTCGAACACGAAAGAGAACACGTCCAACATCAGGGGGGGCTGCGATTGGTCCAGACTTCACGAGATTTATTTTCATGAAAGGAAACATTTTATTTTGAATTCAAATGTTATTTCCAAGAATCAAAATCATTGAAAAAGAGATATTCCAAAAATAAATAAAACAATTCTGTCTGGCTAATAGTAGGAGTGGGCGGGCCGACTGGGACTCCAAACTAAAGTTGCGTTAGAAAATTATGACTAAATATCGTCGTCAACAAACCTTTATCACCTGAGGAAAATGAGACGAGACTCAACGAAAATGCTGGTCATGTGACGATAACGATAATTAAATATATAATGCAATATCATCGACGAATAAAAACCAGACTAAAATGTAGATTACAAATTAAAAACTCTGCTAAAAGGTGTCTTCATTTTCGTTGACCAAAACCAGAAGAAATGTTCTAACAAAGATCCTTGATGTCCATGTTTTCAGTAGTTTCCTCTGGTTTAGTCTTTAAACTAGTTTAGTCTTTAGATCTTTGGATCCACTTTCCTACGTAGACGTGGAAAAGAAAAACCCAATGTGTCGTGGAAAAAGAAAAAGATAAAAATAAATATGTTGTAAACTCAAATTAGAGTCTTCTGTATCTGGAATGTACGGTGGCCGAGACCCGCCATTGTGGAAAATTAAAGAAATGCTGCAAATAAAAAGGAACGCTGCTGCAAATAAAAACAATCGCTGCTGCAAATAAAATAAACGCTTTGCAAATAAAATAAACGCTGAAAATAAAAACAAACGCCGCTGCAAATAAAATAAATGCTGCAAAATAAAGAGACCCCGCTGCAAATAAAAGAAACGCCGCTGCAAATAAAAAAAAAACCGACGCAAATAAAACGGAAGTGAATTACCGGAGACTATTTTTCTGATGTACCAGTGTTTTTTACGTGAGAGGAGAAGAAGAAGACGAAGAGGACGTAAGTGAAAAGGAAGAAATAAGAAGAGCGAGGAATAAGAAGAACAACGAACGAGAAAATAAGTGAAAAGGTTAGTGTTCAACGTCGCTACGTGTCATTTTTAATGTGCAACACCGGCGCATCGGCAAAAATAGTCCCCGGTAATTCACTTCTGTTGTGGCTTTTTTATTTGCGTCGTTTTTTTAATTTTATTTGCAGCGTTACTTTTATTTTTAGCAATGGCGGGTCTCGGCCACCGTAGGAATGAATGTATTCTTGAGTGTATAAGGTAACAGTAATAATATAATAATAATATAACCTTGTTTGAATTGTAAAATGGGTTTGGCTAAATACAATCTTTGACTAAAACTAGACTAAAATTGTCAATTCTGACTAAAATAAGACTAAAATGCTCAGACTTCTAGTCGACTGAAACTTGACACAACTAAAAGGAGAATGAACGAGACTAAAACTAATAAAAAATTAAATGTTTGCTGGACCCAAAGACTAGACTAAAACTGAAACAGGCTGACAGAAACAACAACACAATTCTGCGTTATGTTGTAGTAATCATTAAAGGAAGTATTGGTACTGATAGTAACTTATCCTGTTTAACACTGAACTTTATAGCAGCTGATCTGAGGACAAAACCTCTGAGATCTCACTAAAGTTTGTTTAAAGAGCTATTTTCCAGAGCTAAGACACTAAATAGTGTTAATGTGAATTCATTTGGACTGAATCTGTTTGGATTCAGACGCAGCTACTGAAACCACAGCTGAAACAACAGCTAAAAAACAGCTGAAACAACAGCTAAATTAACATCTGCTGCTGCATAAATGTTACACATGGAAGTGAACTCTAAACACGGAGAGCAAATGATCTTTGAACCAGACTAAATGTGTTTATTTCTGCTGTAAAGTTGGATATTTTTAACCTGGAGGTTAATGGAGATGAATTCACTATTATCAGTTGAAAGAAAATGAAGCTCTTAAAGCAGCACATGTAACTTTCAGCTTTTGTTGAGTTTGGCGGCTCCTTTGTTCCCAGGAAAAATACTAGAACCCAAGACGAAGCCCCTGTATGTGAAAACATTCTAATTATGGTCATGCCAAATAGTGGCATGACATTATCGTAGCGACATCGTTCAAACTTTCAAACACTCGGCCCGATTGGCAATAACGGACCCTACAACCTCATTATGCTAATTACTACAGTTTTTGCGATATTGACCTTTCATTTTTTTTTTTAATTTCCATTTGACTTTGGACGCTTGTTGCTAGGCAACAGGTTATTGTAGAGACATTGTACAATTATTCCCTGATTCGGCACGCTGTGGACTTAAACATATTCAAATTTCATGAAGCTGCGATTTAAGGAAATTTTATGTCAAAATCCATGCCAAACGGCCCCATTCATTCGGATGGGGTTTTTTACCATGATGAAAAAAAAACCTATCCGTTAACGTAGCCTGAACCGGAACATCCACCCATGCATGGCATATATCGTTAGATGCGTCTCCATCGTGCCTCGATGGGCATTACTATTCTCAGTGAAAATTATTACCGTGGCAACGCTAGATGCCAAAAAGCGCGCCCCATTAATAACTGTTGGAAGCACAGGAATGAATGAAATACAACCGTAAACACCTCAAACTGACATAGAACCACCCCGAACACAAACACTACAGCCCCAAACCAAAGCAGCAAGAGGGGACGAATGGGCAGTAGGGCATGCCCATATCAAAATTTCCTGAAATTTTCTAGTTTTGATTCTTATTGAACATAAAACTCTACATTTACATTAGTATCATAACAATTCTGTCTCTCTTGTCAGACATCCCTCCTCGTCTTTCAGCTCACGCCAGCGAGTGAACGCCGGGCCAATGTTTATTCTTGTCCGGGCATTTAGCTTGTTACTCTCCCGCTTTCTTTTTTTCGGCAGTAGCTCAGGTGGTAGAGCGGGTCTTCCAATGATCAGAAGGTTGGCGGTTTGAATCCCGCTCTGTCCCAGTTTGCTGTCGTAGTGTCCTTGGGCAAGACACTTTACCCACCTTGCCCCGTGTGAATGTGTTTGAATGTGTATGAATGTTGGTGGTTGGAGGGGCCGTTTGGCGCGATATGGCAGCCACGCTTCTGTCAGTCTGCCCCAGGGCAGCTGTGGCTACAAACGTAGCAGCTGTGGCTACAAACTGTATCAGCTGTGGCTGCAAACGTAGCAGCTGTGGCTACAAACTGTATCAGCTGTGGCTACTAACGTAGCAGCTGTGGCCACATACTGTATCAGCTGTGGCCACAAACTGTATCAGCTGTGGCTACAAACTGTATCAGCTGTGGCTACAAACTGTATCAGCTGTGGCTACAAACTGTATCAGCTGTGGCTACAAACTGTATCAGCTGTGGCTACAAACGTAGCAGATGTGGCTACAAACTGTATCAGCTGTGGCTACAAACGTAGCAGCTGTGGCTCAAAACTGTATCAGCTGTGGCTACAAACTGTATCAGCTGTGGCTACAAACGTAGCAGCTGTGGCTACAAACGTAGCAGCTGTGGCTACAAACGTAGCAGCTGTGGCTACAAACGTAGCTTACACCACCGGAGAGAATGTGAATGAATGAATAATGGTCTAAGTGTAGCACCTTGAGATTCATCGAATGTAAAGTGCATTATATGTTAAATTCATTATTAGGGCCCAAGCACTTACAGTGCAAAGGCCCTATTGTATCTGTAGGATTTTTTTTAATTTTATTAAAAAAAAAAAATTCGCGTTTTTCTGCTGACGAAATGAGGGCCTTTTTTTCCCCTAAATGTGCACCAAAAGTCACCAAATTTTGCACCAAGGCAGGCCTGGCGAAAAATGTTATATTTAATGGTTTGCATTAATGGGCGTGGCCTAATCGCTCAACAGCGCCCCCTAGAAAACTTTGTGCCTCAAGCCCCACAATACGGTTTGACGTACATGCACAAAAATCGCTACACACCTGTATCATGTCACAACTTAAAGAAAAGTCTCTTGGCGCCATGGCCCAAACCCAACAGGAAGTCGGCCATTTTCAATTAATCGTGTAATTTTGGCGCAATTTATGCCATTCCTTCTGCAGTTAATACGGCCCGAACCATAACGTGCACCCAGGTGTGTTATACATCAAAATGTGCGTCTCCATCCTGCGACGATGGCCATAACATTTCTCAGTCAAAAGCGTTACCGTGGCGACGATAGATGTCAAAAAGCGCGCCCTCCCTTCATCTGGTTGGTCCATATTTGATATTTTCTGCCAGAACTTTTGAATGGTTTGATATAGAGAGTCGTTGGTGGTTTCATCCACTAAATGTCCAGGTCTGAAGAATCTACATGATACAAAAAATACAAGCTTCCACTGCAGCCTGAACGTTCACAAGGGTGGAGGGCGCGTTCATCGCTGCTTGCAGCTTTAATTATTATTATTATAGAAGTGCTGTACATACATACATACATATATACATATATATATATATTTGTGTTCTGTTTTTTCACTTTTTGTGATGCTTTTTAAATCATGCATGTTTGAATTAAAGTCCTCAAATCAAATCAAATCAAAGTCAGCTAGCATCACTCCGGTTTGTTCCGTTTCTCCGGTTTCTCTGGTCTCTACTTTATTGGTTTTTCTACAGAGGTTATCAGTCCGGTAATCAGCTGTAAAAGCAGCGCCGCCCCTCGTTTCCCGACCTGTCAAACCCAGAAAGATGGAATACGTGTAACATCCCACACAGCTGTGTTAGCTGTGAGAAATTAAAGAAGATCTCCGGCTTCACATCTGCAACCGGCCAATAAAAGAGAGGGCTGACAAACCGGGACCAAAAACACAAGAATGCCTTTGTGAGGGAAAGTATTTCTCTTTCTTTCATCTGGAAACCCTCAAAAGAAAATGAGATAAAGATGAAACTAAACGCTTCATCATTTCATCCAGAAATCCAGAGTGTTTTCTCAAACGTTATTAAAGTCCAGATTGAGTTATTTGTTCCCAGTTTTACATCTGGATGGATGGATGGATGATGGATGGATGGATGGATGATGGATGGATGATGGATGATGGATGGTGGATGGATGGATGGATGGATGATGGATGGATGGATGATGGATGGATGATGGATGGATGATGGATGGATGGATGATGGATGGATGATGGATGGTGGATGGATGGATGGATGGATGATGGATGGATGGATGATGGATGGATGGATGGATGGATGATGGATGATGGATGATGGATGGATGATGGATGGATGATGGATGGATGATGGATGGATGATGGATGGATGGATGGATGATGGATGGATGGATGATGGATGATGGATGGATGGATGGATGATGGATGATGGATGGATGATGGATGGATGGATGGATGATGGATGGATGATGGATGGATGGATGGATGGATGATGGATGGATGATGGATGGATGGATGGATGATGGATGATGGATGATGGATGGATGATGGATGGATGATGGATGATGGATGGATGATGGATGGATGGATGATGGATGATGGATGGATGATGGATGGATGATGGATGGATGATGGATGGATGATGGATGGATGATGGATGGATGATGGATGGATGGATGATGGATGGATGATGGATGGATGGATGGATGGATGATGGATGATGGATGGATGATGGATGGATGATGGATGGATGATGGATGGATGATGGATGGATGATGGATGGATGGATGGATGGATGATGGATGATGGATGGATGATGGATGGATGGATGGATGGATGGATGGATGATGGATGGATGATGGATGGATGAGTGATGGATGGATGATGGATGGATGATGGATGGATGATGGATGGATGGATGATGGATGGATGATGGATGGATGGATGATGGATGGATGGATGGATGGATGGATGATGGATGGATGAGTGATGGATGGATGATGGATGGATGATGGATGGATGATGGATGGATGATGGATGGATGATGGATGGATGAGTGATGGATGGATGATGGATGGATGATGGATGGATGATGGATGGATGAGTGATGGATGGATGATGGATGGATGATGGATGGATGAGTGATGGATGGATGATGGATGGATGATGGATGGATGATGGATGGATGAGTGATGGATGGATGATCGATGGATGATGGATGGATGAGTGATGGATGGATGATGGATGGATGATGGATGGATGATGGATGGATGATGGATGGATGATGGATGGATGAGTGATGGATGGATGATGGATGGATGATGGATGGATGAGTGATGGATGGATGATGGATGGATGATGGATGGATGAGTGATGGATGGATGATGGATGGATGATGGATGGATGATGGATGGATGAGTGATGGATGGATGATGGATGGATGATGGATGGATGAGTGATGGATGGATGATGGATGGATGATGGATGGATGATGGATGGATGGATGATGGATGGATGATGGATGGATGATGGATGATGGATGATGGATGATGGATGGATGATGGAGGATGGATGGATGATGGATGGATGGATGATGGATGGATGATGGATGGATGATGGATGGATGGATGGATGGATGATGGATGGATGGATGATGGATGGATGGATGATGGATGGATGGATGGATGATGGATGGATGATGGATGGATGATGGATGGATGATGGATGGATGATGGATGATGGATGGATGATGGATGGATGGATGATGGATGGATGGATGATGGATGGATGGATGATGGATGGATGATGGATGGATGATGGATGGATGATGGATGGATGGATGATAGATGGATGATGGATGGATGATGGATGATGGATGGATGATGGATGGATGATGGATGGATGGATGATGGATAGATGGATGATGGATGATGGATGGATGATGGATGGATGATGGATGGATGGATGGATGATGGATGGATGATGGATGGATGATGGATGGATGATGGATGGATGATGGATGGATGATGGATGGATGGATGATGGATAGATGGATGATGGATGATGGATGGATGATGGATGGATGATGGATGGATGGATGGATGATGGATGGATGATGGATGGATGATGGATGAAGGATGGATGGATGATGGATGGATGATGGATGGATGGATGATGGATAGATGGATGATGGATGATGGATGGATGATGGATGGATGATGGATGGATGGATGGATGATGGATGGATGATGGATGGATGATGGATGGATGATGGATGGATGGATGATGGATGGATGGATGGATGGATGATGGATGGATGATGGATGGATGATGGATGATGGATGGATGATGGATGATGGATGGATGATGGATGGATGATGGATGGATGATGGATGATGGATGGATGATGGATGATGGATGGATGATGGATGATGGATGGATGGATGGATGATGGATGGATGATGGATGGATGATGGATGGATGATGGATGATGGATGGATGGATGATGGATGGATGGATGGATGGATGATGGATGGATGATGGATGATGGATGGATGATGGATGATGGATGGATGATGGATGATGGATGGATGATGGATGGATGATGGATGGATGATGGATGGATGATGGATGATGGATGGATGATGGATGATGGATGGATGATGGATGGATGATGGATGGATGATGGATGATGGATGGATGATGGATGGATGGATGATGGATGGATGATGGATGGATGATGGATGGATGATGGATGGATGATGGATGGATGGATGGATGGATGGATGATGGATGGATGATGGATGATGGATGGATGATGGATGATGGATGGATGATGGATGATGGATGGATGATGGATGGATGATGGATGGATGATGGATGATGGATGGATGATGGATGGATGGATGGATGATGGATGGATGATGGATGGATGATGGATGGATGATGGATGATGGATGGATGGATGATGGATGGATGATGGATGGATGATGGATGATGGATGGATGGATGATGGATGGATGGATGGATGGATGATGGATGGATGATGGATGATGGATGGATGATGGATGATGGATGGATGATGGATGATGGATGGATGATGGATGATGGATGGATGGATGATGGATGGATGGATGGATGGATGATGGATGGATGGATGGATGGATGATGGATGGATGATGGATGGATGGATGGATGGATGGATGATGGATGGATGATGGATGGATGATGGATGGATGATGGATGATGGATGATGGATGGATGATGGATGGATGATGGATGATGGATGGATGGATGATGGATGGATGGATGGATGGATGATGGATGGATGATGGATGGATGATGGATGGATGATGGATGGATGGATGATGGATGGATGGATGGATGGATGATGGATGGATGATGGATGATGGATGGATGATGGATGGATGATGGATGATGGATGGATGATGGATGATGGATGGATGATGGATGGATGATGGATGATGGATGATGGATGGATGATGGATGGTGGATGATGGATGGATGATGATGGATGATGGATGGATGATGGATGGATGATGGATGGATGATGGATGATGGATGGATGATGGATGATGGATGGATGATGGATGGATGATGGATGATGGATGATGGATGGATGGATGGTGGATGGATGATGGATGGATGATGGATGGATGATGGATGGATGGTGGATGGATGATGGATGGATGATGGATGATGGATGGATGATGGATGGATGGATGATGGATGGATGATGGATGGATGATGGATGGATGATGGATGGATGGATGATGGATGATGGATGATGGATGGATGATGGATGGATGGATGGATGATGGATGGATGATGGATGGATGATGGATGATGGATGGATGATGGATGGATGATGGATGGATGATGGATGGATGGATGGATGGATGATGGATGGATGATGGATGATGGATGGATGATGGATGGATGGATGGATGATGGATGGATGGATGGATGATGGATGATGGATGGATGATGGATGGATGATGGATGGATGATGGATGATGGATGGTGGATGATGGATGGATGATGGATGGATGATGGATGGATGATGGATGGATGATGGATGGATGGATGGATGATGGATGGATGATGGATGGATGATGGATGGATGATGGATGGATGATGGATGATGGATGGATGATGGATGGATGATGGATGGATGATGGATGGATGGATGGATGGATGATGGATGGATGATGGATGATGGATGGATGATGGATGGATGGATGGATGATGGATGATGGATGATGGATGGATGATGGATGGATGATGGATGGATGATGGATGATGGATGGTGGATGGATGATGGATGGATGATGGATGATGGATGATGGATGGATGGTGGATGGATGATGGATGGATGATGGATGGATGGATGGATGATGGATGGATGATGGATGATGGATGGATGGATGGATGGATGATGGATGGATGATGGATGATGGATGGATGATGGATGGATGATGGATGGATGATGGATGGATGGATGGATGGATGATGGATGGATGATGGATGATGGATGGATGATGGATGGATGATGGATGATGGATGGATGATGGATGGATGATGGATGGTGGATGGATGATGGATGGATGATGGATGGATGATGGATGGATGATGGATGGATGGATGGATGGATGGATGGATGATGGATGGATGATGGATGGATGGATGGTGGATGGATGATGGATGGATGGATGGATGGATGATGGATGGATGATGGATGGTGGATGGATGATGGATGATGGATGGATGATGGATGATGGATGGATGGATGGATGGATGATGGATGGTGATGGATGGATGGATGGATGATGGATGGATGGATGGATGGTGGATGGATGGATGGATGGATGATGGATGGATGATGGATGGTGGATGGATGATGGATGGATGATGGATGGTGGATGGATGGTGTGGATGTGGATGGATGGATGGATGGATGGTGGTGGAGGTGGATGGATGGATGATGGATGATGGATGGATGATGGATGGATGGATGGGATGATGGATGGATGGTGGATGGATGAGGGATGGCTGGATGATAGATGGATGATGGATGGATGGTTGATGGATGATGGATGGATGATGGATGAGTGATGATGGATGGGATGGATGATGGATGGATGATGGATGGATGATGGATGGATGGATGGATGGATGTATGGATGGATGATGGATGATGGATGGATGATGGATGGATGGATGGATGGATGGATGATGGATGGATGGATGATGGATGATGGATGATGGATGGATGATGGATGGATGGATGATGGATGATGGATGATGGATGGATGATGGATGGATGGATGATGGATGATGGATGGATGATGGATGGATGGATGATGGATGGATGATGGATGGATGGATGGATGATGGATGATGGATCGATGATGGATGGATGATGGATGGATGATGGGTGGATGATGGATGGATGGATGGATGGATGATGGATGGATGATGGATGGATGGATGGATGGTGGATGGATGGATGGATGGTGGATGGATGGATGGATGATGGATGGATG